>NW_017534769.1:17204-27027 GCF_001853355.1 Bactrocera latifrons | reverse complement strand
ACCACGTGCACACACGAAGAATGGTAGTCGGTGACTGTGATGGAATATATTCTAACATTCTTCCCTGCAAAAAGTAGGTAACAGATCAAGAATGATAGAGAAGAGAGTTTCTATCATTCTTGGTAACAGATTGCGCAAACACATTGAAACATTTCCAGCTGTTCGCCAATACTATTCTTTTTTGTGCAATTTTCGATTGAATGAGAGAAAGAGTAAGTTGGGAAATGCGCAATAGTTTGGTTAATTTTGGCGTTTCAAAAAGTAAGTTTTTATTCAATAAATATTTTAATTACGAATAATTATTTTAAATATACTACATAAAATTTCCATGTCACAATGTTACCATACTCCTCTGAAAAGGCTTTACCGATTTTTACCACATTTTATATGCGTATTCAGTGGGTCTGAAAATCGGCTGCCATCTATTTTCCATCACCCTTAACCCTCTCATGCCCGAATTAAAATGGGCGGGGCTAAAAGATATTTGAGTACAGATATGTTTTAATCTCGACCTGAATATGAACTGACCAAAATTTCATAGTCCTAGGTGTCCTGGTTTGGGAGTTATAGGCAACATTGGGCAACAGTGTATAATATTTTTTTTTTTAATTTACTTCTTTTATTGAAAATTGTGTATGATAGGACACAAACACATTACAAATTATGTATGGTATGATACGAAGCAATTTTTTTGTGGATTACAGCACAAATAAAAGTTGCATTTGCTACATTTAGATCTGGGAAATCCAGTGTGGCATAGCCTGCATCTGCCTTTTGATCCCCATTGCACCCAGTGATTAGAAGTATCGAAACGTGTTGCTCTTGTAGGTTCTGCAACATACGCTCTTTTAGATGGGGTTTCTTCAGAGGCCATTGAAGAAGCCGGCGAGGACTGAGACGATGACATAGGTGATGAAGTAGTTGAGCTCATTGTTGCAAGAAGTGAAGGGCGTCCTCTTTTCCTTGGTACAACTGCTGTTTGACTTGCATTCAAAAGTTCAATCGCAATATCCAACTGAAATTTTATAAGGGACATATGATTCAACTCGCCGTTAGTATTTTCCAGGTCTCTGCGATATAGCAGCCAGCTATTGACTACAGCGGAATTTATACACCAGTACACTAAGCACATGTACCATTTATTCGAACGGTGGTTGATTCTGTACAATTCCAACAGCATGTCAGCAAGATCAACCCCTCCCATGTGTTTGTTATAGCAATCTACTATATCTGGACGAGGGATACTTACATATTTCTTGTCTTTTCGGCACCATCTCTTGCACTCACTCACGGGGTTTTTACSTGCATAGTTTGACACTAATTGCACACCTTTATTGTCGTACCAACGACAGGCAATCAAGTTGTTCGTTTCTTCGAATTGAAAATCGCTTTATCCGCGTCCTCGTTTTTGTAGCTCCTTATCACTTCTTAGAGCGAAATTTGTCAACCTGTTGCTTCGGACTGTACCAACGGCTAATATTCCTTTTTGTCTAAGATCAATCATCAAGCTAATTGAAGTGAACCAGTTGTCAAAAAAAAGCTTGAAATTTTGGTTTCTAGGAATATTGGATGACAAATGTAGAACAATATCCGATGATATGCCTAATCCAAAAGACTTGCACGTTCCCTCTCCAATGTAAAGGGTGAAATCATAAATAACTCCAGATCCACTAGCTCTAGTAAACATTTTGAAACCCCACTTGTGGGGCTTCATTGGCAGATATTGCTTCAAACTATGTTGACCTAAGGAAAGAACATGTTTTTGCATTATATAGAATTTATTACATCTTCTTCTTCTTATTACATATGCACAAATACTATGAATTATCTTTTAATGCAATCATTTGCTCATCAATGCTCTGATATTCTTCCTACGGAATTTCGCTGAATTTCTTGTTTATGAAATCAAAGAAAGGGCGCACTTTGTATAATTTGTCATAATCTGGTTGGCTCTTCTTAGGCTGCAAATTGTTATTGTTTAGATGGAAAAACTGTTTGATTTTTTCAAATCGGGTTCTGGGCAAAGCATTTGCAACGGCCGCTAGTTTGAAATTTTGAGCCCATGCCATTCTATACGTTGGTATTTTCACCAACTTTTTCACTTCTTCCACAGTACATTTCAATTCCGTGCCTTTTTTTTGCAACGCATATAAATTCGTTTCGTCTCGGATTTTTTCCAACAGCTCATCCGCAAAGAACTCGGTAAAATATTCCAAAGGTTGTTTCCCCTGATTGCAGCATAATGCACTTTTCCAAGTGACATCGCATTCTAATAGCTCTGTGCTGCTCCAATTCAAAGTCGCTAAATCAAATTTCTTTACCACCTCTTGTACAGTTTCAATATTTTCGTTTTGTTCTGCGTTTTCTTCTGTACCAAGTAATTCTTCGATCAAACCAACTTCGACCCCTTGATTTTTTTCATTGTTTTGTAACGCTATTTCGATCAATTCTTCCACATTTTCACCTTCTTCCTCCTCTCCTCTTCCCATTTCCTCATCCTCAGACTCGTCCCAGTCAAAATTAGCGAACTCTTCAATTTCAGCTTGTGTCAAACCTTTTGGACAAGTATATGCAACATTTTATTACACACAATTGTCCGATGTTGCATATAGGCAACTTACTTCTACAAAATTATTGCACAGAAACTAAATAACTTTTTCCACTTTCTTTTTTTTTGTAAATTACTCACTTACCTTTCTTTATTTATATTATCAACGTTACTTTCTGATGAAATAGTGTTTTTTAAGTTTTTGGGAACTTTTCCCATATGCACTTTTTTCCAAATTTATTTTTTTTTATTTTCGTCTACGGAGATCGATCACTGCATGAACACGCGCGAAAATTATAACGAACATGAGAACTAAAATGATGTAAAACACATACACCGACATTTTTTCAAAATATCTCACATTAAAAAAATTCAAATTGCGGTACTTATGCGCTCATAAAGACAATGTTGCCTATAGGGCATGAGAGGGACAGTTTTTTTTTTAGTTTTGACGAATTTTTTTGTTTTTATTTTTTTTATAATGTGGCATTAAAAAATACATGCAACCCTAAATTTTTACTTTTTTATCACCAACCCCTATTTTTTCATAGCCATTTTAGTAATTTAATCATCTTTCATCCCGCTCGATAACTGATCAACTATAGTGTTTTTAAATGTACTTAGGATTAAAAGTTCAAATTTTTTTTTAAGAAAATAAACATTTATTTGTTTATTAAAGTTTAATCCTAATATAGCTTAGTGTTACCAAGCTTAGATTCTTAAAATTTGCCACGCCTTTGTTTTTGAGTGAAATGCCACACTATACCATAGATGTTTCACTCACACAGTAAGACTTCTCTCACGCCCTATACAGTTTTCGGCCATCATTATTGTTTATGTATCAAGTGTAGTAGTAACGTTTATAATTATCATATTGGTATCTCAGTGTAACTCTTATATAATATTAACTATTATTTATTACTATTTTGTTCGTAATAATAAAATTATTAATTTGAAGTGTATTTGCCACAATTAGTTCAGTTAATCAAATTTTAGTTAAACAAGTGATTTACAGAATCTTAAAAGTACTCAACAGGTGTCACGAGCTAGAACCAACAACGGCTTTTGTGTTGTAAGTATACTTCTATAACATAACAAGTAAGGAAGGGCTAAGTTCGGGTGTCACCGAACATTTAATACTCTCGCATGATAAAGTGATAATCGAGATATCAGGCGTGGTTGTGAACCAATTTCACCCATATTTGGTACATGTCATCAGGGTGTTAAGAAAATATTATATACCGAATTTCATTGAAATCGGTTGAGTACTTCCTGAGATATGGTTTTTCTTCCATAAGTGCGCGACGCCACGCCCACTTTCAATTTAAAAAAAAAGCCTACGTGCAACTTCCTTCTGACATTTCTTCCGTAAAACTTAGTTTTTCTGACGTTTTTTGTTAGTCGGTTAACGCACTTTTAGTTATTTTCAACATAACCTTTGTATCGGAGGTGGGCGTGGTTATTATCCGATTTCTTCCATTTTTGAACTGTATATAGAAATGCCTTAAAGAAACGACTATATACAGTTTGGTTGACATAGCTATAGTAGTTTTCGAGATATGTACAAAAAAGTTAGTAGGGGGCGGGGCCACGCCCACTTTTCTAAATATGATCCTCCCTAATGCGATCCTTTGTGCCAATTTCATTTTAATATCTTTATTTATTGTTTAGTTATGGCACTTTACAAGTTTTCGCCATATTGTGGGCGTAGCAGTGGGCCGATTTTGCCCATCTTCGAACTTAACCTTCTTATGGAGCCAAGAAATACGTGTACGTGTTTCATCATGACATCTCAATTTTTACTCAAGTTACAGCTTGCACGGACGGACGGACAGACATCCGAATTTCAATTCTACTCGTCACACTGGTCACTTCGGTATATATAACCCTATATCTGACTCTTTTAGTTTTAGGACTTACCGTTATGTGAACAAAACTATAATACTCTCTTTAGCAACTTTGTTGCGAGAGTATAAAAATTAATCACAAAATCTGTTGCAAAGCGCATAACTTAACAACGCCTGGACCAATTTGACCAATTTTTTTTAATGTTCGCAAAAATTCAAAGATGGTTTTTACGGCGGGAAAAATTCCAATAATTGTCGGAAATCAGCCCTTTTAGTTTTCCCATACAAACGAATGAATGTTTGTTTGTTAGTAACGCGAGGCTTAGCTTAAGAGCGGCTGAACCAATATTGATTAATTTTTCAGAGGTTGGGGATCGGGGAATGTTTAGAAACCAAAAAACCGTATGCTTCTCGTGAGGAAAAGTCAGAAAATTGGACAATTCCATAAAGTAACTTTTTTCATTTTATACACATTTTTTGTTTTTCAATTATTCGAATTGTTCAAATTTGGTGTTTGCTTTCTTTAATCCGGTTATTCAAAAGAAAAATTATTCAGTGAAAACGTTATGTGTCTTTCATACAAAGTAATCAAATGCAGATAGAAATTTGTTACGATGCCACGAAGAGGTCGCGCTAATATCGATGGGTGTTCTTTTTGGCATCAACATTCATTGGCAGCCCAAGACATATGACTGAGTACTCCCAGAATGCGTTGACACACGTGCAGGGTTATGGATCGCGGTCAATCAGCAAGCGATCGTCACGATGTCACAGCATGACTTTTCAAAAAACAGCTACGATATTCGATGGACATTATCTTGAAGCATCGTATGGTATATATGGTGCTGTTAGATGCTGGATGTACTCTGTTCAGTTGCAAAAAAGAGGTGTGCCGCATACACACATTCTTCTTTTTGATAAAAACCACAACTAAATCTAATTCACATTCAAAACTTATATCAAAGTTGAGTATTGCAGTTTGGTGAAATTGATCAACTAAGTTAGCAAGTACGTAACCAAAGAAGGCAACATGGCGGTTATTTTCCTTGAACGAGATGAGATCAGCAAACATCAAATGGGTCGACATGAGAACTGCAATGAGGCGTTAGATATTTACTTTTGTAATTCATGAACGTTTTCTGACTGTTGTGCACCTCGCAGTTCATTTGGAGAATGGTCAAAGAGTGTATCTCAACCCAGGAAATACATCATAGCCAGTGGAAAAACCGCGAGCAACAAAATTGACCTTGACGATTTTTTTCTCAACTTGCATCAGTGATCCGCTTGCGAGAACATTGATCTATTCGGAAATGCCTTGATATTAGACATGGAATGCATCGTCGAAGAAATGGTTAAAGATGGATATCCAGCTTTGTTCTCAACTAATGTCTTGGATGAATTTACACAACCCACCCAAAAAACAACGGTGTGTGTACTTCGCATACCACTGAAGTTCTCGTACTTTTTGCGATGATCAATTCGACATATCAGCATTCAAATCCGCGTCAATTATGGGATACGAACAAAAATTACATTGCCGATGACATTTTACATATTTGCTAGGAATTTTAAATATACAAAATCTGGTCGATACTTCCAGTGGTTTGATATCAATTCCACCTGTAGTTTGTCAATTCACTTTAACGATGCCGCCGCATGCGTCTCAAAGGTGAATCTGTCATTATTATGTTTCGCAACTTTCATGCGCCGAAATTTTGTAATAAACCCTTACGGATTGTGCCGCAGCTATGAAATACAAGGGGTAGATGCTTGATTCTACGAATTCCTTTCAGTTCTAACGTGTTCAGTTTCCAGGGAAAATTGTATTTACGATGACAATCAACAGACCACACGGAGAGTCGCTAATAATCGCACATAATTTCACGCAGGACAATGCCTGCGAAGTAAGCTAGTGTACCTATAAGATATATTCTAAAATAAACAGGACTGTTTGAATTTAGCACCCTCTGGTGGCACCATCTATATGTAGACTTGTGCGTTAGATCTGCTATATTTATCGATTGTCTAGTGAGAATGTCATGACATTTCATTGATTGGAAGTGAAGTTGGCATGTAGGCCAAGCAAAATCCGTGATCCCGGAAATTCCATCGAAACTGCGTGAATTCATCAAAAATCAGCCGAAATCATTATTGAAATTCTTAAAAATGGAATTGGACATATCCAAAACATAGATTTATCGCTTTTTGACTGAACATTCGGGCTTAAGAAAGGTGTGTGCACGGTTTGTTCCGCACAAATTGACTGGCGACCAAAAATTGCTCAGAATCCAACATTCGAGGGACGATTATTTGAATAGAAATCGCATTGTAACCATTAAGCACTCCCCGTATTCACTTGATATGACACCGTGCGACCTCTTCCTTTGCATTTGCCCATGAAAGGAAAGCGTTAAGCAGACGTAGATGTCATTCAAAAGGCTTGCACCGGCATTCTGGCGGTCATATTGGCCAACAAGCTAAAACACTTGTTCGCCATGCTTTTGGACTATGCAAAAAGCTGTATTGATGCAGAAGTAGACTATTTTGAATAAAATAAATTAATTTTGCCGAAAAAACATGTGTTTTTTTTAAGTCCTTTTTACTTTTACAGTTAAAAATTTCTTTTTTGCAGATTAACGAACCGAGAAAAGAATATTGAAGTAAGTTTACAAAAACGACTGGGCTTTGCTGGCCGTTATATCACACGACATCTGTTTAAGGTTAGTGGCACTTAGTACATACGTTAGTATCATAATAAAGTTAGACAAAGGAATCTGTTTAAAATTATAAAACTACTTATCGCAGTTGCAGCTGATTGGTGGTTATCGAACCACTGCCTTTGAAACTGCATGATGAAGAGAAACTTTGCAAAATCGCCTATGAGATTGAGATGGAGCAGTGAGTAGCGTTGGAAATAAATGTACTTGTCACCAATAGCTTTCAATTAATGAATTTTACATAATAATATTTTTTTTTACTACGGCTACCCGATGGTAGTGTAATAAAGGTTTTGAAGCGCTTATTTAATAAACGGTGGAGGATAAGGCATCGCTGTATGACCGGAATTGTACGACCATATCGTGCGCGTGTGAATAAATTTGCGGTAAGTTATTGCAAATGAAAAAATGTATCAGAGAAAAACGTATTAAAGTAAAAGTATTTGAAGAAATTTAAAACTCATCATGAGTGATATCCGCTACAACGAATAGTTGTGGTCCTTATCGGCAGCGATATTTTGGCAGAGATGGCAAAGCGTCGCGCTAGTTTTTGGCTGTGTGTAGGAAACAAGAAAATTAAGAAAAGGATATCAAAACTTACAAGGAGCTGACAGTAGTAGCAAGGGCCAACAGCGAAAGAAATTAAATATTATTGTTGCGTTTTGTGTTCTGTTTATATAAGTTGTAATAATATGTATATTTACATTAAAAATGACAAGAGAGTTATCTATATTATTAATAACTTTGAAAGTCTATATTAACATCCAGTATTTATAAAACTGATTATTCCTCACACGCTATGTATGTATATTAGGGTGATTCAAAAAAAAAATCTTTTTTCGTTTGGTACTCTGAAAAATGGGTTCCTAAACACCTCTAAGGAAGCCTCTCCAAGAATGAGTTCTTAATTGTAACCTGAAGGTTCTCCTACTTACAATTTTCTATTTTTTCTTATTATCATATAGAAAGTTTTATATCTTACTTCCAAATACTTGAAAAATATCTTGTTCCTTAGATTTTGTAGGAAATTGAATGCTCTACAAAAAAGGTCTGTACGATTTTTTTGTAAACCTAACAATTTAAAAGATATTAACAATTAAAGTTTGATTATTTTTGGGACATTTTTTATTTCTTATGAATTTTATAACTGAATGAAATAAAATCATTATGAATGGTGAAAGTCATAGAAACTTATCAACTAGAGGGCGGAAATGTATGGATAGGTCACCTAACATGTCCAACAAAATATTTCGGTTTATCTTTAAATTTTTTGGACTATCTTGTGATGATCAGTCCATATTCTAAAGGAGTTTTCAGTTTAGTAAAAACTGTTTGAAGCGTTTATGTCCATCCCTCGGTTCCTGCAATTAACCCACATAATTTCATTGGGTTTTCTAATAACTTTTGCTACTTAATTGAAATAGTTGTTTGTGAAATAGCGTCCACTAGGCAGGTTCAAGATTTTGAATAATATGAATTTACAGGTTTGAGGATACTAAATTCGTTTTTAATAGACATGTATGTATGTTTAGCATATGTAATGTAACTATCATTAAAATGATAACTAAACTTATTCATACATACACAGCGCATGAAAACGTGAACACGTGTTTTTTTGTATTGACTATTCTAAAACGTGTTCAAGGCAAGAAAGCTCTAAAACATGAACAAACAACTTTTCTAAGTTTAAAAGTATTCTGCATTGACCTTAAATAATTCTGAATTTCAGGATACCCTAAGTAGTAAATTGAGGCTCTTTTTTTTTTTGTTTCTCTTAAAAAGCAACAAAATTTAGTCGCAAGTTTACATTTGTAAGAAGCATTTCATATTAGACTTACTGCTTAAAAAAGAGTTTTTGGAAACCTGAGTACTTGACATTAAAAAAAATTACATTCTCGGTCATTTACAAAAAGGGTGAGTGTGACGTTTTTTGCGAATAAATATAATATTGCTACATCCACAATTTGAGGCAGTAAAACAAAAGTACGAGTGATTTTAAAGTTGGCGTTTCATTTCTCAAATAAAACCAAAACATCTCTCGTTTATGTCGAACCACGCATAAACAGATAGTGATAAGCAATTCCAATATATGGTGTGAAATAGAAATGGTATCACACATAACAAGTGTTGTCTCCATTCGTGAATGGAACCAAACATTGAGGCAGATAATGCGAACGACGATATTGAACCAGAGGACAAATCAAACGAAGACTGCGTCTTAGAGTCATCGGACGAAGTTGAAATTTTTAATAAAGCGCTACATTGGGCTAATCATGAAGACGTCGATCATAGCAATGTGAATGTACTGAAAAGCACAAAGGAGAAAGCTGTATTTCAATTATTAGAAAAACAGAAAGTACAAAAAAGATGGCAGCTTTTTTCAAATAACAATTTTCTCTGTTTTAAACGTACATCCATGGTTAGGTAGCTGTTCACAAAAGGTAGTGTGAGTCGGTACGCTGTCGTGGTGCAATTTTTAGTCGGCTGCGATGTCTTGTCGGACCTCATTGACCCTTCGTTTGAGTCTCTTGAGGACTGAAACACTCTTCTTCTTCTTGATTGGCGTAGACACCGTTTACACGATTATAGCCGAGTTAACAACAGCGCGCCAGTCGTTTCTGCTTTTCGCTACGTGGCGCCAATTAGATATTCCAAGTGAAGCCAGGTCCTTCTCCACTTGGTCCTTCCAACGTAGTGGAGGTCTTCCTCTT
>NW_017534769.1:10601-15834 GCF_001853355.1 Bactrocera latifrons | reverse complement strand
CGGGTTCGCCTTCTCCTGGCGTTGTGCGTTCACTGCCATTCAGCAGGCTGGAGAAGTGTTCCCTCCATAATTTAAGTATACTCTGGGCATCGGTGACTACATCACCTTTGGGGGCTCCGGTCTTGAAACCTTCTGTAAGCCGCCGCATTTTTTCGTAGAATTTTTGAGCATTACCCCTATCGGCCAGCTTATCAAGGTCTTCATACTCACGCATTTCGGCCTCTTTCTTTTTCTGTCTGCAAATGAGTCTCGCTTCCCTCTTCAACAGGACTGAAACACAGATTTTGATAAATTTGACATTAAACGAATACTTAGTCGACGATCTGATTCCAAAGCTTTGCGTACACGAGTCACATTGTCGGTGTTTGTCGAAGTCGCAGGTACAGCACGGTCTTCATTAGTGACCTCTTCCCGGCCCTTCTAAAAGGCCTGGTGCTACCGAAACACACCACTTCTTGCTCAAGCAGCATCTGGGTAAGCCTGCTTGATCATATCAAACGTCTTTGTCACAGATTTTTCGAGTTTCACATAGAATTTAAACGCCTACCTCTGCTATAACGAACGTTGCATTTTCGGCTTGCACCACTCACAGCAACACGTAGCGCGAAAATGTTTGTCCTGACTCTCTAGGTATTCGGAGACAACTGAGCAGCCGCTCGTTCGTTAGCTAGGTACACCTTCCACCGCAGTCGCAGTCGCGGCGGAATCGAATAAAAACATCGATGCATCGGAAATATCAACCCCCATTCGATTCATCGAAATTTAGCGCTAGATATCGGTAATGCGTAATTTGCTTGCAGAAGTCCTACGAGCAGGTTCTGTCGCAGGATAAATACACAAGCAAATTAATGTTCCAAAGTAATTAATATTTAAGATTGCGTGATCAGTAGATTATAGTTTTAAAAGAGGCATAGTATGACGCTTTATCATATATCCGTAATATGCACATTCGTAAAATTTACATTTTCGTCGGTACCATATTTAACTATCGAGAAGCCACCGATAATTTTTAGTTCTATCAATGATATTCGATAGTTTCTAATTTACGTTCCTCTTTTTTTTGATCATGTTGCTATTCAAAAAAAAAAAAAAAAAAAAAAAAAAAAACTGAACTCGAACTAAAGCATGAACTTTGTAGAAATATTGTTCAGCTTCCATTTTCATTTTCATAACTTTTATTACGGCAGGGATAAAAGGGTGTCTAACTTATTTCAGTTTAAGAGCACCTAAAAATAGCGTGTTTTGTAATATTACCTAATTTAGCCAGATATAAACAAACAAAAGTATAAAGACAAACTATTAATTATCATAATTTCATTTCATTGCATTGTTTTGTAACTTCCTCTTGATTTTAATTACTAGATTGTTAAATAAAATTCGGAATTGAATGTCTATTCACTTTTTTATGTCAGCAACCCTTTACTACTAATTGTTCGAAATAACAAATTATTATTTGTATTTCAATTTATTTTTTTTTAACAGGGCAGAACTCTAACTAGAACTGATCCACCAGATCGTTAACAAAACTTCGGCATTCGAACATTCTGTCAACTACGAATTTCGCGATGCCTTATATACTATATCATTAATGAAACTTCGCCACTCGAATATTCTGGCAATTTTGTTATCGCAGTTATGTTTTTCACAACATTATAGCGGTATTCATATCGAACTTGTTAATCTGATAATTCGTTAATTAATACTTCGTTAAAAAACTTAACTGTGAACATACTTTTTGCTGTACATCAGTAGTGGGTGTAAATTTTGTTTTAAAACAGCTTATTCAATTATATTAGTGATGTTACCAAGTAACGAAAAAACTATCATGCTTGCCAGTCTGGTACTACGTTACTCAGTAAAACGATAATCTGTTAATTTTACAAAAACAAAACCCACGTAAAAACCACCAACTAATGAATTAACAAAGCTGGTCTGAATACCCCTATTGTTTAGTGCTCTTGAATAGCGGCAACAAATCCCTCTGTATACATATTTTTTTTCCAAGGTTTTAATCTGGCCGTACCTCGGAAATACATCACTAACAAGGTTATCTTCCGAGCTAACAACATTGCTAAATAAGCCGTCAAAGATTATTTGGCCATTGGTATTAGTCGGCAGGCGAAATTCGTCGATATTGAGAAGCATTGGATCATTGAATAACTGGACTCTTACTTACTCAGCTGTAACCGCTCTATCTTAGCCCACAACTTGTAAGCATTGTGCGTCTGTGTTATACGATCAATGGTGCAATATAATGGAGCACCGCGACTAATAGTTTTGCAGATATTGCAAGTGGGCGTTTCTTTAGTTGCAAAGTTCAGTGGGAGCTTAAATAATGAGTGTGCGGTTTTGTCGCCACTTAGTAAGGTTGCGGATATTCTGGAAGACGCAAAAGCCAGTGCAACCACTTTGACTTTGCGCAACAGTGTCAGCAGCAATTCAGTATTTTTCCAACCTCCGCATACATTTTATCATCAATAAGTTTCAGCGATTCGTTAGAAATTGTGTCATCGTTGACAGTAGTGACGAGCGATATTGGAATTTTTTAGTGATTGCTATTTTTAAATCACTGTGATTTTATATTCCTATTGCGATCGCAGCTAAAAGAACAAGAATATGAAAACATTTGCTTTTTACAGAAGCTTTCATATTTGCTAAACCAGCTAATTTTATGCTTCTGCTTTTGCGATAACAGGTAGGATGAATTGCTATCACAATTCAAAGGTTGGAATTGCTACCTTCTTCTTCTTTATTGGCGCAGTCATCGCTTACGCGATTATAGCAGAGTTAACAACAGCGCGCCAGTCGTTTCTTCTTTTCACTACGTGGCGCCAATTGGATATTCCAAGCGAAGCCAGGTTCCAACGAAGTGGAGGTCTTCCTCTTCCTCTGCTTCCCCGGCGGATACTGCGTTGAATACTCTCAGAGCTGGAGTGTTTTCGTCCATTCGAACAAAATGACCTAGCCAGCGTAGCCGCTGCTTTTTAATTCGCTGAACTAAATATGTCAATGTCGTCGTATATCTTACACAGCTCATCGTTCCATCGAATGCGATATTCGCCGTGGCCAACGCGTAAAGGACCATAAACCATTCGCAGAACTTTTCTCTCGAAAACTCCTAAGGCCGACTCATCAGGTGTTGTCATCGTCCATGCCTCTGCACCGTATAGCCGGACGGGAATAATGAGTGACTTATAGAGTTTGTTTTTGTTCGTCGACAGAAGACTCTACTTTTCAATTGCCTACTCAGTCCGAAGTAGCACCTGCTGGCAAGAGTTATCCTGCGTTAGATTTCCAGGCTGACATTGTTGGTGGTGTTTATGCTGATTCCCAATCATGATATCAATATCATCGGCATACGCCAGCAGCTGTACAATCTTATGAAAGATTGTACCTGCTCGATTAAGTTCTGCAGCTCGATTTATTTCTCCAGCAGTATATTGAAAAAGTCGTATGATAGGGGGTCGGTTTGGCTGAAACCTCGTTTGGATTCAAACGGCTCGGAGAGGTCTTTCCCGATCCTGACGTAGCTCTCAAAGTCAGTTTCCACAGGCATATTAGTTTTGCGGGGTTACCAAATTCAGACACCGCGGCATAAAGGCAGCTCATTTTCGTGCTGTCGAAAGCAGCTTTGAAATCGACGAAGAGGTGGTGAGTGTCGATTCTCCTTTCACGGGTCGTTTCCAAGATTTGGGGAATGGTGAATATCAGGTCGGTTGTTGATTTGACAGGTCGAAAAAGACACTGATAAGGTAAAATCATTTTGTTGACGGTAGGCTCTAATCTTTCGAACAATACGCTCGATAGGACCTTATACGCGATGTTGAGGAGGCTTCCCACGGTGATTGGTGCAGATTGTGGGGTCTCTCTTTTTGTGGATTGGGCAGAGCACACTCAAATTCCAGAGCACACTCTGATTGCCATTCACTTAGGAGTGGCCAGAAATGATTCTTTTACATTTGTCTCAAGGCTTCCTGTCTTTGACCAAGCATCCTCGGGGTAGCTTAAGAACATCAGTTTGAAGGCGGGTTAAAATGAGAAGGCGAAACACCGAATTCACAGGGTTTGTGACCCGCAACGTAAAAAGCGCTCCCAATGAAAGATTACCAACTGCCTCGGATGAGAGACACCCCTTTTTTGGAATTGCTATCACAGTTATAAAATCACCAGATATAAAAGCAAGCTTTCAATCGATATGGACATGTTCTTGAGGCGCTCCATGAAACTTTCTACTTACTTGCTTACAAACAAAAAACCTAATAAAATAACATATAATAAGTAACAAGTAGGGAAGGGCTAAGTTCGGGTGTCACCGAACATTTTATACTCTCGCATGATAATAATAATAATAATAATACCCAACGATTACCCTCCTCCCGCCCAACCGACGCGAGGGGCGCAATCCGCGAACGAGCGGAATTAGCCGAGTCATAATAGGCAAGGGAATTTTAAGCGTTGCGATCTACAGAAACAAAAATTTCGACAGCCAAAACTATGAATCTGATTAAAGTTTATAATTTTTAAATGTTATTTGTTAAGAGTAGATAAAATATTTTTTTTAATGGTAAAGAGTGAATCTGTTAGATCAAACTTTAAACTGCCTGGTAGAGCGACCGGGAATGTTAAAATTAATATCAGACAAGAGAGATGGGCTACAGACTGACCCATTGATGAGTTTTACAAGAAATATTATACCAAGCATTTCCCTGCGACTAGCGAGTGTAGGGAGATCTATAAGCCTTAAACGGTTAGTGTAAGGGGGAAGATTTAAATTGGAATCCCAATGCAAATGATTTAAGGCAAAAAGTAAAAATTGTTTTCTCAGAATGAACTTGATAACAAGGGTTCCATACCACGGAAGCATACTCTAATATAGGCCTCACCAAAGATGTAAAAAGAATTTTTGTGGTAAGTGGATCTCTAAATTCTTTAGACCAACGTTTAACAAAACCTAGAAACTGCATACTTGCTCCGCCCGTAAGTTTTGTATTACGTATGAAGTAGGGTCTACAGATCTACGTGAAAAGCACATCGTTTTACATTTTTTAAGGTTCAATGGCATGYCATTTCTAACACACCAAAAAACTAGGTTGTTTAAGTCTGTTTGCAATTGACATCTTTCGCTATTCGAGGTGAATGATTTAAAAACGTCAGCATACAATAAAACTTTTGAAAACTTAACAACAGATGATATGTCATTAATAAATAACAAGAACAGAATTGGTCCAAGATG
>NW_017534769.1:8690-9986 GCF_001853355.1 Bactrocera latifrons | reverse complement strand
AATAAGCCTTGCATAAGAGATGAATTAAATAGTTTTGTTAGGGGTTAGTATATATATTTGGCACATTTCTTAAGAAAGCACGAGGGAATCATATCTGGACCATAATTGTATGATTGTTCTAATATGTTTAACTGATACAAGACGTCTGCTTCGGAAATGGTAGGTGCATTAATGACAGAAATCGTACATAACTTGTGCTGATGCGGAACATTTTTTGGAGATTTTGGAGAGTAATTGGACCTAAAGACTTCATCGAACATATTAGAAATGGTGTGATTGTCACTGGACATACTAGAGTTATATTTCATAGCGGACGGAAAATTAGAAATCCTGCGTTTGGAGTTGACGAAACCATAGAACAATTTTGGATTACGTATAATATTTTTTTTTACTTATTTATATAATTATTCTAACATATTTTGTTAAGTTCAGCAAATTGTCGGCGCAATTTAGAATATTTTGAATAGTCAGCAACTAAACCAGTTTTTTTAAAAAGTTTAAAAGCACGAGATTTTCTATTTTTTATTTTTTATTTCTTTAATTTACATAATTCTTTCGAAAACCATAAATTAKAACTCCTTTTATGAGTAACAACACACTTCGGAACATATTTTTCACACAAGTTTAAAATAGTTTCATTAAAGTGGGAAGCACTGAATTCAATGTTGCCACTGTAATCTGGCCAAGTAACTTTAGAAAGTTCGTRATTAATTTTCTTAAAATTAGCTTTCGCAAAGTTGAACCGAAAACAAAGGTCTTGTGTATTATTATGAGCAAAGTTGGCAATGGTTTCGATGTTAATTTCCAAAGCAGGATGATACGAGTCCTCTGGTCGAACCAAAGGATCACATCGGACAACAGAGACCATTGAAGCGTTATCAACATAGACTAGATCTAAGAACTTACCAAACTCGTTCGAAATTAAATTAATTTGGTTAAGACCCAACTCCGGCATTTTATCTAAGAACTCGTTAAAACATAAGCGAGTACTAATAGGAATGATGTAGTCATCAATAGATTTCCATGATACGCACGGTAAATTGAAATCCCTCAAAACAATCATGGAATCAGTATTACCAGCTATTGAGAAAACATTATTTATTAATGAAGCATGCTGCATATAAACAGATATATCAGAGTGAGGCGGTATATAAGATAAAGTTAAGTAGATATAGCCACTATTAGCGCAAATACGATTTAAATTATATGAAGTCTGCATGCGGAACATCGACTTCTTCAGATGGAATTGAAGAATGAACAGCAAACAAGACACCACCTCCTTTTCTGTTCAGCCGG
>NW_017534769.1:0-4340 GCF_001853355.1 Bactrocera latifrons | reverse complement strand
TATATCTGACTCTTTTAGTTTTAGGACTTACAAACAACCGTTATGTGAACAAAACTATAATACTCTCTTTAGCAACTTTGTTGCGAGAGTATAAAAATACAAGTGTGAAACAAAACGTGAGCGCAGCGCACCCTCACCAACAAGGACGTAGGTATTCTCTGAATGCCTGCTTTAGCTTTCTTAGGAATGCCAAACTACCTCCAAAATATATGCGTGAGTGTAACGTAATGCTCTTGTTCCTAAAATAAGTGAAATTGTTGGTACTAATAATTTTCATATAGTGCCTTTGAAAAAATGCAATATAGATGAAAAGAAATTCAGTAATACACTGAAAAAAGTTTATGGAAATGGTTAAATTTTTGTCGAATAAAAACAAGAACTATTATGTGGTTTTTGTACTATATATATTGTAAATATATTTAAAAGGAACAAAGTACCATAGCCAATGTTAAAATTGCATTGTCGCCAAACTCTAATCAACAAAAAATTAAACATATCCTATATATATTGTGAAATATTTGTTGCATGGTAAAGTAACTGTTGAAGAGCTCCATAAAAGATACGGTCCTATACAATGCACTAACTGCCAACAATATGGGCATATCAAATCATATTGCACTCTACGCAGTGTTTGCGTGGTATGTAGTGATTTATATCCCAATTCCAAATGCACACTTAGAAAAGACGATTTAAATAAAAAATGCAGCAATTGTGGAGGAAATCACACTGCTACCTACAGAGGTTGTTTTTCAAGTTGTCACATGGCATTCAAGCGCGTCATTACCAAATTTCACAAACAAGTAAAGAAATTATACAAAGCTCAGATCAAAGTTCAAATCCCATTACTTTTAAGAATAATCCTAATGCAAATGTAGTGAAAGGCAACACTGTACAAATGCAACAACTGAAAAATCCGCCGAATGGAGGTTTTGAAACTATGATTTTAAGTCTTGCACAGTGTACGACACAATATATGTCTACTATGCAAAACATGATCCAAGATTTAACAGAATCACGAAATCAAATGCTCCAAAATTGATTAGGTAAGAAATGAGCGTACTAAATATATGTGTATGGAATGCTAACGGTGTTAACCAACATAAATTTGAGATTATTAGATTTCTGTCTGAAAAAATATAGATTTAGTGCATATATCGGGAACTCATCTAACAAATAAAAATAATTTCAATATACCGGGATTTTTAATCTATTTTACAAATCGTCCGGATGGAAAAGCGCATGATGGCACGGCAGTGTTGATTAGTAATCGTTTTAACCACTATGCTCTAGAATTTCATGCTACACTACAGTTACAAGCTAGGACAATATCACTAAAAAATTGGAGTTGTGACTTAAACCTTACGGCTATACTCGTATACTGTCCACAGATTTCGAATTTAAAGACTTTTTTGGAACACTAGGTCAAAGTAGGTGGAGATTATAACGCAAAACACACGTACTGGGCCTCATGACTAATTAATTCGAAAGGACGACAGCTATTATGAATAAGCATAATAACCTGGATATAATATTTGCTGGTAAGTCGACCGGCCCAGTGATAGAAAAAAATACCAGACTTAATAGATTTTGCTGTAGTTAAAAATATAAATAGATTGCTTATGACAGCCAATAAATGTACAGACTTATCATATGATAATTATTCTGTATCATATACGAACAGCTCATGATATTTGAGCCAAAAGTTTCTCTTACATCACACAAAACTAATTGAAGTATAGAAAATAAATCACCAGCCACATCAATACTGATTGCAAAATAAATACAGGAAGAGACATTGATGAAAGTATTATATACGAGAATTTAACGAAGTAAAAACTAATGCAGCTGTATTGGCAACACCAGAAGGAAACAATAAACCAGTTGGTTTTAGATAGATCAATAATAATGAAATAGGGAAACTTGTAAATGAGAAAAGGCGAGCTAGACGTGAATGACAGTTAAGGCGCTCCTCTTCGACTATGTTTAAACTGAAATCTGCTGTACGAAAATTAAAAAAAGCGCTTAAACGAGAGGCAGATCAAAGAAAAAAGGTATCAGGACTCGATAATATTACTAGTAGATTTACCAAATATTGCTATAAAAATGCTCTCCTTGCTTTTTAATGCAATTCTTTGTTTGGGATACTATCTAATTTCGTGGAAAAAGCCGCAGATCATTATGTTAGATAAACCTGGTAAAGACCTAACACAGCCGTCTTCCTACTAATAAGTCTCTTACCCTGTATTTCTAAAATATTTCCTCCACGAAAATAATATAATACCAACGCACTAATTCGGTTTTCGTGCTAAACATGGCGCTGCAGAGCAAGTAAATAGAATTACGAACGAAATCAGGAAAGCATTCGAGCACAGCGAGTACTGTTCAGCTATTTTTATAGATGTAGCTCAGGCGTTCAATAAGGCCTGGCGTGAATGCCTTTTATGGAAAATCAAAAACGTTTTACCTTATGAATTGCATAAAACTTTAGAGTCATATTTAAGTAACAGGGAATTTAAAAAAGCTCAACCGCATTCTTGAGCTTCTCTAGTTTTAAATAGATGTAAAATATGAATACTTATTGTTAGGCTTTACCAAGCAGATCCAATAAATAAATAAATATTGAAAACAAAACAAAAATATATATATACAACAGGGGTTTCCAGTTTGGGGAGAAGTACTGGACTTCACATTATCAATAGCCACTGAATAATTAGATGCCCAATTTAGTATTTATGTATATTTTATGATAAATCACTTACACTAGCAACAACAGTATTGTATTGTATCCAATATCTTATGGAGCATACACTACTGCTTTAATTAAAATTAAAAACACTTTATATACTGTGGTTTTTTAACAATTTTATTTATAAATTAAATTTATATTTTTTAAAGATACTGATTTGCCGGAGGTGGCGATCGAGGTTCCGCGAATCGAGGTCGAATTGGATAATTGCGGTAGAGGGTTGAAGCGGCATAGTGTATAAAACGAATGGTGTGAATATCGAATGTTGATGGTCGAATCGTTTAATACGAATAATGTTTCCTATGTTGCTGTCCATCCTTTTTGTTTAGTGGTACAGGTGTGGTGAGTTGTGTTGTAGTAATCAGCTAGGGTGAATTGCGCTGTTGCATTAGGATGCGCCAGTTTTACCGGGTAGAGGGGATGGATGCTTAACTCGTTTAAACAGACACGACTGGTGTCCGATGAGCCTTTCCTGTCGGATCACTCTTGTACAATCTTGAGAATTCGCGAGAAGTTCAGTACTCCTCTCAAATACCAAAACCCTAGAAAAACAGCATGGAAAACTTTACTAGAATATCGACAAATCGCCTTGGGAAAGGAGGAAATAATAGTGACAGCAATTCTCAAGAACTGGACACTGAGGTAGAGAAGATAGAAAATAGCTTAACAACAGCATTTAGAAAATCCACTCCTAACAGTTCTGAAACAGAAAAAGTTTCCTCCTTGGTAAAACTGTGATCCTAAGAACCTGAGAACACAACTAAGGAAAACTTTCAATGGGAGTTGCAGAACCAAAAACTGGCAACCCTACAAAGACATCATGAGAAAATACAAAAAAAAAAGCAGTCAGGAAAGCCAAAACTGACTCATAGCAATCTTTCTGTACATCAATAGAAAGTTGCAAAGAATCGGCTAGACTGAGTAAAATGATATTCAAAAAACAAACCAGTATTGCTTACATAAAGGCGGAAATGCTTGGACCTCTTCCGCAGAAGAGCCTCTGGAAGTACGAATTAAATGAAACGTATTTCCGTGGGAGTCAGCAAACGGCGATAACAGAGGTTCAACCAGAATCACTGTTAAACGCAGCCGACTAACTAGGCTTGATAGTAGACAAAAGAGAAATTAAATATGCCATAAAAAGTTTCTCACCATTTAAATAGTCCCTAATCGCAACTGAGTTCATTAGAAGACATGCTCCACCTATACTTGATCTGGGTTTTGCGGTCACAAGAACATTTTCGGCAACGAGAAATCAGACGAGTTAGCGAATCCAGGAGCTTTCCTAAACGAATCCGAGGCAGAGTTAATACCAAGCCCGCTAGGAACGCTCAGGAGAGAGCTCAATATACAGTTATGTGAAAAATAATAAGGACAGGGATGCAAAAACCCAAAACTTCATAATATTCCCAGTATGCCATGAAAAATGCCGCCAGTTAACGGTATATTTTTTTCACTCATTATTTACATAAACAAATTCCGTTATTTAGTATTCGGTTGTGCGATTTAATAAGGACAGCGTGTCGTTTTAAGACAATATCGAATTTTCTTTTATTAAAACGTGTTTATTTGCAGAGATAAGGTAAGAATAATA
>NW_017534768.1:38924-40814 GCF_001853355.1 Bactrocera latifrons | reverse complement strand
TTTCCTCTTATACCTATTCGACACAAGCCCACATTCTGATCCATACGATCTACGCTACTCATATATTTATTGTACTCTCTGATAACTAATGGCCGTGGAACATCAATACATTTKTTTTTTGCTTCTGTGAGTATCGAACTGCATTTGTTACCGGGTTTGCGTCATACGTAGTCGAAGGGAGGGAAACAACTGCGTTATCATTCCACTTTGTGAGAAAAATGTTAGCTGCTTTTAAATTTCAATATTTTTTTATGTTCAATCGGGCAACTTATTGGCAGCCGATTTTCCCGGATCGTACCTATTGGGGTACATCCTCGATCTTTCAAGTAAATTAACAGAGGAACACTGGTGAAAAGATTGTCAAAATAGAAGGAAAATGATAGATTCTGAACCGCTGGTGTAAAATCGTCTATCATATTCAGCAATGGAGCTGCGCATTTTCCAAATGTTTGCTCGTAGGTACTATTGGTACGAGGATTATTTCCTTGATAAATTTCAAAATTAACTAAATATCCCGATATCGTACACAAGGACCAAACTTTATAACCGCATCGTAATGGTTTTCCTTTGATGAACTGTTTGCATCCGTGACGCCCAAAATATGATATCGTGCTCTCGTCAAATGAAAGCTGTTGTTCCGGATGGAAATGCTTCAGCAAATTCGATTTTAAGTGGTCGGTTAAGGACCGCAGTTTCCACATCTTATCTCCGTCGGTTATTTTTTTACAACTATCCTCAAAGTGTAAGAATCTCAAAATTTATTTTAGTCCGTATCTGTATGGTGTACAATTTGACTTACAAACTGATCCCCAACCACTTAAATGGCTTCATGCAAAAACAAAATGTAATCATGTGAACCAAAGATTACAAAGATGGATGTTAAAGTTAGGACACCATATAACTAAGGTAAAGATAATAAAGTTGGCGATTTTTCGAATATAAATGAAATAAATACAATTGAGAATCAAGAAATGATAGAAAACAATTTTGAGGGATCTTTGGATAATAATATAATTGGAAATGATATTGAAACAATACGTTCACAACATTATAACTTTAATGATCGAAACAGTGGTTAACCGTTTTAAAAAAATTTTTACGAACTCAATGGAAACTGAATCCGAATCAAAATTTGCCAATAAGGTGGTATATATAAAGTAGGAATTTACTGAGATCTAAATGACCCTGACTATAATCGGTTCCAAATGAAAATCTTAGAATCTTATATTCAAAGACGTAGATACCATTCAAAAGGCTTGCACCGGCATACTGGCAGCCATACCGGCCAACGAGCGAAATCAGAAGGAGATTATTTTGAATAAAATAAATTGAATTTGCCGAAAAAACCATTGGTTCTGTTTTYTATTTTTAAAGTCCTGTTTACTTTGGAACACACCTTGTAGTACGATCAATTAATATATATAGTATGTACATACATACTTACTTTTTCTTACTTTCTTACGGTTGATTTCTTATTCTGATATTGTATTTTTTCAATGTACACTGCCGACCAACTGATTTTTTGATGATTTTTTCATCACATATTGATCGTAAGCATGTTTTTTTTAAAACGTTTTAATCTTATATTTGTGTCAATCAGTGTGCGCTAGTAAAGAACYGTTTGCCAAGTACCGTTACTTCGCATCTTCTGTTTTGCTATTTATTTCGCTAATTTCTGTGAATTTTTTTGGTTCAACTAAATAGGTTCAGCTGAAAGATTTTTAGTTTGTGATTAAACTTGGCGGTGTGGCGACACATTTTTGATACAAACTTTTTATTTCATATATTTTCTTTAAAATAAATGAAAAATGGGACGCGGAGAACAATTATCCGAGTATGAAAGAGGTCAAATCGAGGCCTATCGTGAAAATGGTCTTAGCCATCGCAAAA
>NW_017534768.1:35499-36699 GCF_001853355.1 Bactrocera latifrons | reverse complement strand
TTAAGAATTAAAGAAAAAAAATTATGTAAATCGGAAAACTGGTTTAGGAATTATAGATATATTCCTACCTCTGAGATCATGAACCTATTCAGTTGAGCGGCAGTATGATTCGATGTCCTCACGATGGCTTGCGCTACTGAAGTTAAATGGCTGATATATATCTTTAAGATGGTTGGCAAAAGCGTGTGCTTTGCTTATGKTTGATCTGTACCAAGTATTGTTAATATCTTTAACCGGAACCTGTAGTATGGTTGGCCGTTTTAAGTATTTGGTGGCTTTCCAGATGTTATACTCGTTGTTATTGTTTGGACCAACTTTTTTGAGATATTCTCCAAGCAATTCTTCTTTGAGTTCAGCTAACTTAATTTTAAGCTCCTTCGTTGGTTTATTGATGGCTTTTTGTCATTCGGATTTCTGCTATTGTGCCATATCCTTAGAAGTCGCCTCTTGTCCTTAACCAATTTAGATATTTCATTAGAGAAGGGTTGTCCGCTTCTATGTGTTCGAGAAATTTTATAGCWATAGTTGGTTGAGGCTAAGGAGGCGGCTTCGTGTATTTTGTTAGTGAAAATCTCTACTGCATTATCTAAATCCTTAGTTGAGTTAATCTCCATATTGAGATTTATATTGAATTCAAGTTGAGATTGAAAAAGTTTAAGACTTATTTGGATCTTTATTGCAAACTAGTGCCTGATATACTTGACAGCCTTTGTAGTTGGTAGTGTGATTTTGGAAGCAGTATAGGCATTTTGGTGGAGTACCTTTGTCTTTTTCGCAAAAAGCAGTATGGTGGCCCACACTGCACTTAACACATCTGTATGACTTTTTCCAATGTCGTGTAGTATGTCTAAACTCTTGACACYGACGACACTGAACTAAATCATTAAATTTGAGAGGATGTTCGATTTCGACTACTGCGCTACATAACACTGGCATCTTCTTCTTCTTAATTGGAGTAGACTCCGCTTACGCGATTATAGCCGAGTTAACAACAGCGCGCCAGTTGTTTCTTCTTTTCGCTACGTGGCGCCAATTGGATATCCCAAGCGTAGCCAGGTCCTTCTCCACCTGGTCCTTCAAACGGACTGGAGGTCTTCCTCTTCTTCTGCTTCCCCCGGCGGGTACAGCCTCGAATACTTTCAGAGCTGGAGTGTTTTCGTCTATTCGGACAACATGACCTAGCCAGCGTAGCCGCTGTCT
>NW_017534768.1:34150-35184 GCF_001853355.1 Bactrocera latifrons | reverse complement strand
CAAAGTTAACTATCAACAGTGACGTGAGAGCCTAGTTGCGAGTGCGACGACTGTTTGTTTGATGACAGGAGATATGTATTTCGTCTTGCCCTCGTTCACTGCCAGACCCATTTGCTTTGTACCTTCTCTATTTAGTTCTGCAGCTCTAATTACACTGCGGTACATTTTTGGGCTTATTGTCTGGGGGGTGAGAAATTCCAAGTCAGGGTGATGATATTAGGTCAGTATAATAAAACCCTGAAAGGGTTTGGCGTTCATATGTGTCAGTTTTTTTATGACCTTTTAAATTTTTCCTCATCTTTTGGCAAAAAACAATAAAAACACAAAAAACAAAAAAAAAAAAAAAAACCATTTCCGAGAATGCTCTTAACATCCTTGCGACAGAAACATTGTAGTTGTCAGAACGATGCTTTCCCAACAAGCCTTCTTTTACTTCTTTGATAGCTTGCCATACATTAAATTCAGCGTAAATCAAGATATTGTTGAATGCTTCACTTTTAATCAGCTTTCGTATATCTGGACCATTTAGTATTTAGTTAGTGGGTTTTATTGGAAAAAATTAATTTGTTAAGATGGAAAACCATAGGAAATAAGGAAAAATTTTTAAAGGTAATAAAAAAAACTGACACATACGAACGCCAAAACCTTTCAGGGTTTTACTATACTGACCTAGTACCATCACCCTGACCTGGAATTTCTCACCCCCCCCTATTAGCTTTTGTACTGTGTTATTTTCTCCAGAAACAGGTTGAAGAAATCGCACGATAGGGAGTCCCCACTGGCTTACAAACAAATTTTTTTGGTTTGGTGCAGCTCTGTGCGCATCAGTACTCGTTAAAGTAGGTAGGATAAACCACATTCCTAGATGTTTTTTCTTCTTTATGAACAAGAGCTGATAAGGAAAATGTGACATGTTTTCTCGTATCTAATCACAAAATACATCCAAAATCAGGCCAGTGTAATCGATTAATGTCAAATACGTTTTTATTGTTGCCGATAGCTCTAAATCAGCAAAAAAATAGTGACATTGACAT
>NW_017534768.1:28931-32995 GCF_001853355.1 Bactrocera latifrons | reverse complement strand
ATCAATTTTATCTTTTGAAGCAGTTTTAATAGTAATGTATTTATACTATTGTTTAACAAATTGTGGTTTTGCACCATCTGTGCGGCTAACAATCGCAATGCTTGTCTTCTATCCATTTTTATTTTATCAAATTGAAATGTCATTAATATACCAATCAGCTGTTCGCTAACTCGCATTGCTGGTGTCTGTCACCTATAAATTTGGATCTGATTAAGTGCGCAGTTAATCAGGGTTAACGCTGTCGTCTGTCAATGCTATTAGTTGCAGTATTTTGAAAATTAATATTTACACCCAACTCTTTTCTTACAGGGTAGATACGCTCCTCAGAAAACCATTTAAAAAAAAACTTGTAAAAAAAATAGGCGTTTCCATTTTTAGCATTTTAGTGAACATTAAAACTTAAAATACATAATTTATATATGTTGAAAAATTGGTAGAGCAAACAAAAAACAAACAAAAAAAAATGTGTTAATCCAGAATTAGGAACAGAAAAATTATAATACAGTTATAATGTAGAAATATAGAAAAATATTGGAATAGCTACGAATAATTGTCCCTACTTGATAATAACCACAATTGTGTGCGACGCACTGGTCTAAAGTCGGTATCATCACACAGATTTTAGTATTTTATTCTCATTGTTCTTAAACATCCCGATAGTAGCTTCGTTTAAGATAAAATCCTTGCCCGCAGATATGATAACCTTCACCTCTTGCCAGACAGTTGAAGAATTTTAATTTTACTTGTGAACAAAATACATGGATTTCCTAGTTACTACTATATATGTTCATTTCAGCAATGGTGGCAGGTGTGTTAAAAATAAACATAATTACACGACAGTGAATTTGAAAACCAGATTTAAATTTATTTACAACTTTTTTTTTTAAAGAAACCGTGTAAAAAGCAGTTGGGTGTATATCCATTGGCTCAGATAATTCAAAACGATTGTAATTGCCGTTTTGGGTTGCAAAATTTTGTATTGGATTAACGTTTTGTTGGTTAAGGTTTTGCCTATTGAAATTCAGATTAGGATTTTGTTGATCATTTTGCCTGTGGCGATTGTGGCGTATTTGGAGTTTTGTTGTTGATAATTACTGGGTTTTAAATATTTTGTGAACTATTTCGGTTGAAATTTTGTTGTGTGTTCATTATGTGATTGAGTGTTCTGTTTATATTTATATTTGTTTTGTTTGGATGAGGTTTGTTCATTTTTGTTTTGTGTGAAAATTTGTTGGTTGTCTAGTCGAAGGTGAGCATATCCAGCTTTAAATTGGATGTTCATTGGTCCTTCTAAAGTGTTTGGATTCCTACATGTTAGAATAGTTTCCATGTGTTAGGGGATTTTAGATTTAAAACTATTTAGAACTGTGCGGGTATTATTTTGAGCTAGCGCATTTGCGGCTGCTACGTCTTGTTCGAGGACGAATAAAGTTTAATTTTTGAGGCATCTAAGTTTTCCTTTCATCGCGTCAAAAAAGTAGTGACTTGTGGGTTTAAATGTAACTGCTCTTAGAAAATAGAAAAGTTCTTCACAACTTGGTCGATCACCAAAATTATTTTGGAGTACTTCTTTGATTTCGACCCAAGAAATGACTTGGCAGTTTATTTCAATGATCTCTCTTGCTTTTAACTAAGTCGAAAATCAAGTTTTGTGAAAGTTCATCATATATCAATAGCATTGGATATACCCTGTGTATTAAACTTAATAACGTTTGCAAGTCCCTGCTGTCGCSGTTAAATTTTTGTTTAGTTACAGTGGTGGCCTTATATTTAGAAACGATATGCTGGAAAAAATTAAATCACTGTATACTTGTTTTAAGASACGCACTGTAAATTATAATCTCCGTTATTCGTAGTGTAGACTTTGAACGTTATTGTTAAATAAATACGTGACTATTTGCTGATTGGTTATTGAAAAAATTAAAATTATTTCCCGATTTGTGTTTCTTGGCCACGTAATTGGAAACGCGCAGTTTTTTCTTTTGGTTCATCGATTTTTTTAAACTTAGCGATGAAGTGGGTATACATAAATTAACAGTGTTCAATTAAAAAAGTTTTAATTATAGGAATGGACAAAAAAGCCATGTATTCCCAATAAGAGAAAGTTAATTGGAAGATGCTGCCAAAAGGAGAAATTGTCAATGTCAGCTATCGCACAAATGTTTTCTTGCACCAAAAAAATGGTATTTGAGCCTATTAATTTGTATAAAAAAAACAAAGAAATTTGAAAGCTCTACCAGGAAGAGCAGACCTCGAAAAACCACTCCAGGAGATCTTAAGGACAAAAACCGCAAAATAATGACGACTTGTTTCAAATGGTTCAACAGAGTTGGAACAGCACATCAGTGCAAACATGCCAACAATTAATCCAAAGTTTACCGCGAAGGCTAGACATTGTTGTTAAAAATATGAGCTTTCCAACAAAATACTAAAAATTTAATAAATTTTTCCAATTTATATAGATGTATTCTGCCATACCCACAGTATTTTGCTTAATGTTCAAATGCTGCGGCTATGGCAAAACAACACTCACAACAGTATTACAACAGAATTAATTTAGATAGCTATGCCATGCAAAACTGCTTTGTTGTGTTCGGACTATAACTTTTCAATACAATTAAAATAAATGAAAATACAACTCAWTACTCAAAGTACACAAATTGATCTAATCTAATTAATTTTACAGCAAAATAAAAAAATATGTAAATGACGGGTAATGAAATATCGATTATCACTTTATCATGCGAGAATATGAAATGTTCGGTGATACCCGAGCTTAGCCCTTTCTTATTTGTTTTATATTATATTAAAGGGCATTGCTATAACAACACAGCTGTCGTCCTATCGGATTATTTAGTCGTGATGCCCAAAACATGTGTTTAGCTTTTAATCCCCCCGTGCTTGAAATATATTACCTAGTGTTTCAAAAAAGTCTTTAAATTGAATATCTGTAATTTTAAATTGAGCTGAGCGGTATATGACCTTCAGCTTTAAGTCCATGCAGTTTCTTTAAATGCGTTAAGCATCTAACCACTCTACCCGGGAAAACTGGCGCACCCTAATAAGACAGCTTAATTTACCACAGCTGATACGCAACCCAAATCACCACACCATACCAACGCAACTCACCACACCTGCACCCCCTTAACAAAAAGGATGGACATCGGGATGGGATTTTCAATTCGTTTACACAATTCGTCCCATATAGTTCGCCCATCACTTCCTCTCACACACTGCGCAGCGTCGACACCTACGCTAATATAATCATTTTTAATGGGTTTATATCTTGGCGAGTGCTCTCCAATATATCCAATATACATTTTAAACATGGTCCTTCGAGCCTTAAAGAAAGGCACTATAGATTTATAGTCAAAAATTGTGAAAAACCAATAGCACGGTGAAGTGACAAAACTAATAATTAATAATATATGTACAAACATACAGATGTAACATATCAACAAATAGACAAAAAAGTTCCGTGGAACATAACAAAAACACAAAAAAAAAAAAAAAAAAAAAAAAAAAAAAAAAAAAAAACCGCTTAGAAAAAAAACAGGAAAAAGTGCAGTGACCCGCCAAAAATCTAAAAAATGCAGTGACAATACATACCTAAGAAACAATTTAAAAGGTTTAAACAAACGAAAACCCACACATTGGGCGCGAAAGTAAGAAAAAACAATAAAATACTTATAATATAAATCGGGCGCGAAAAGCAAAAACACATAAACAAAAAAACAAACACAAACCGAAATAAACCGGAGCGAACATTAAAACAAAATACATACATACATACATACATACATACAAACAACCCAACAGCACAAGTAGGTGGCCAGGTGGAGAACAGAAATTGGAACAAGGCGAACAGACAAACCAACTGGAACTGGATTCGGGAGGAGAAAAGGCATTTTACCAAATGCACAAACATATTTACAGCCATTATATTATCCCAAAAAACACTTTTTGGCAAACACAGTGAGCGTATTATGTCCTTTATTTATTTCACATATGCCTAAAGCTAATAAAATTTTACCAAACACGGTAAAAGTTTAGAGTAATATACT
>NW_017534768.1:17357-27687 GCF_001853355.1 Bactrocera latifrons | reverse complement strand
TTATGTTTAACAAAAACAATAAGCTGGATTGCATAAATTATGTAAGCAAAGACACAAACATTAATTACAATTATAAGACAAAAAACAAAACAAGAGAGGCGAAAATACAAACATACATACAATGAGCATATTTACTTAGTGGATGTACCATATATTATACATATTACGGTTACATATTGCGAAACATATTTATCAAGTGCATATTTACATATGAATGTGTGCACCCTTTTTTTCCAATTCCGTTTTCGCGCTCTCTTCACARTGCATAAACAAGCAAGCTTACAAATAGCTAATTGATCTCCTAACGATCTCTCAATTGCTTAAGAACATAAACATAATACTAACAATTCGTGCACGCTTAGGTAAAAAGCACATTGATCTCTCCAACGAGCTCTCAATTGCATAAAATGTAAGTGCCTACATATATACGCATGTGCATAGAAGTCCACGTATTAGGGAGTACCTAAATACAAAACATTCGGACATAATAAATATAAATTAATTAAAGGTGCGTTTCTTAACAGTTAAGTTAAGTAATTACAAATCAGCATAGGGGTAAGATAATAAAACAAACTATTCTGTCGCAAGTAACACAAAACTTTATTAATAAAGCTAATATTTTCAGCAAGAAAATCCGAAAATTGATTTGAATAAACTCTTATTTACATAAAAGAGTATTCGGTTTTGAATCATACTATATTATACTTATTCAAATCAGTCGCACTGAGAGAAAACAAATCTTAATTATTTATACAGATATTAAAAAAAAAACCAAAATGGTTAATAACAGAAAAAATCGAAATACACCTGTAGCAGCTACACGCTCAAAACAGGCTTTTAAATTTATTTCAGCAAGTGACAGTTTAGCAAGATACTGCACTAGATYTGCCTCTTCACCGATTCACGAAAACTCGGAATCGTTACTAGAAAGCAAAATTATAAATCTCGACAATTTTTGGATAAAACTCCAAGCGGCTCTTGACGCCATAGTAGAATCTGACGATTCAGATCTACCTCAAAATTTTAAATGATCGGCTTACGATATATACGAAAACTGCTTAGACCAATACGAAGAAACAAAAGCTATGATCTCCGATCAACTAAAGCTTATTAAAGCAATTGCACCTACTCCCCACAGTAAAGTAGAGCTGCCACAAATAGACGATCAAAAGGCAACTTCAGGCATCCAAATCGAGGTGCCCGCRTGTGACACAGAAACATTTTACGGAGGTTATGAAGAATGGCCGTCCTTCCGGGACATGTTCACGGCCGTGTACATAACCTGTCTCTTATACACATCTAGATGTGTATAAGAGACAGCTCTTACACACTGCGCCGCGTCGACACCTACGCTAATATAATCATTTTTAATGGGTTTATATCTTGGTGAGTGCTCTCCAATATATCCAATATACATTTTAAACACAGTGATTTTTTGTAGATATTGTTGTAGCTTGTAACCTGTCTCTTATACACATCTAGCTGGGACTCTATCCTGGTAAATATTTGCACCGCCGCATTACCAAAAAAGTCGTTACTTCTATGGGAGCAATCGCTCTCATCACGAAAAAAGTGCCCAACGTGGCAACAAATGAAAGATTTTCTCACCACCCAATATGAAATTGCGGAAAGGTTAGAAGAAAAAATAATCAAAACTAAGAACAAACACGACCAAAGTGGAATCTTAAATAGACCCCAAGTTAATAACAAAACCAATTTAAAYAGAATTTYTAACAAAACACAATCGTTCATATCCGAACAAAGAAAACATACGTCAAGCGAACTATGAACCAGAGGGCATAAGCTTAAAACTTGCGAGAAGTTTAAAAAATTAAACATAAATGAAAGGAACAACTTTGTCAGGTCAAAAAGACTCTGTACAAACTGCTTGTCCCACTCACACAATCTTAATAATTGCAAAAGCAAATTTAACTGCTTATATTGTCACAAAGGGCACAATTCAGTGCTTCATTTTAGCAGATACTACATCTCACCCCAAAGAAGCGCTTATAAATCAAGAACCACGGGATTAATTGCAAACACAAATCCCGAAAACCAAAATTCTAAAAATTGCCAAGTGACAACATGTTGCTCAAAGGCGCCCATAGCTCAAACGTTGCACAGTGAAACACAAAGTGGACTAGTTGCCGAACTAGTTACTACCATACCAACTCAAGTTGAGTACAACACAAATAAATACCTTAATTCACAATTAAGGAAATTTCAAACTCTAGAAGATCAGTATTGTGAAGGCTTCTCTAAAGCTACAACTACTCCATCAAATAATGGCCGGTACGTATTACCACTAGAGCCACAATTTTCCAATACTTCACATATTGGTAGAAAGAACAAAGCAAGATTTCGGTCTAACAATCTTAAAAACAACTTTTATTACTTAAATACAACTTTTCGGCCCGCAGAATGGCTTTCACCAATAATGAAAACATAAAACCATTTCTGAACAAATCCTAGAGCGGTGGCGGGCTACTAAACGCCAAATTAGTGCATACGCACTAAAAACATAAAATATAACACAATTGTCGGACATAAAGTCGGAAAACCGATACTTTTCTTAAATTTTCAAATATAAATAAATCAAAAAGGAAGTTATGGGATCAGTATACTCCCAATACGATACATTGACGCACCTACTCTTACAAAGCTAAGGTTGCTGTTATCGCAACTATTCAACCGCTCCTCATATGTGTGGGTTATGGGAATCAGCTGTACAAAGCTTCAAATTAACTATGACCAATTGTGTACAGTATCAACAATAATCAAATTCGTTCTCCATTCACAGCCATTCTCTCGCAAGATCCCTCTAAATCATAGTCCTAARTCTAGGGCTAAGSAGTACCCATTCTGGCCACATCTCAGCCAGGCGTGGAGTTACTATCCCTTATAAGCCGATAAGCCGCAGAAATGAGTCACAGACCCCCCTCACAATATCACACTCCAACACCACACCCATTACATACACCACATCGTCATTCTCCACCACTTCTTAATTACACACATCATCATCATTACATTCCACATCACACGCACACAATACTACAAAATCACGATTTGAACATACCAAGAAAAGAACAAAAGGGACGAACGAACAAGGCACGAACTCGAAAGCATCGCCACGTTGATCCGCGGAGTTAATCGCTTTTTCTCGTTGCGYCTTTTTTAATTATATACATACGTGCAAGGTAAGTGTCGCCGAAAAGTACCTAGTTTTTAATCCACTAAAACAAGACAAATAATAAAAAAAATAGTTTAACAAGCCGATGGTAAAGAAATTTGAAATAAGAGCACAAATCTTAACCTATCAAGGAACAACCGCAAATATAATAACTATGAAAAGCAGTTAAAAACTCATAAATCCGTAAAATACAGTTTCTTATTGTACGCACCTGAAACCAAACATATGTATGTAAATACCAAATATAATCTTTAAAACCAAAGGCATTTCTAGGGTTTACAGCATGTATTATGCACCCCCGGTAACTATACCAGCAGTACGCTGAAATATATGCAACAGCATATACATACATACGCAATACTAGGCAAAATATTCGCTATTTAATTGAGTTAAGCAACTACCCACTCTACCCGGGAAAACTGGCGCACGCTAATAAGATAGCTTAATTTACCACAGCTGATACGTCCCATATAGTTCGCCCATCACTTCCTCTCACACACTGCGCCGCGTCGACACCTATGCTAATATAATAATTTTTAATGGGTTTATATCTTGGTGAGTGCTCTCCAATATATCCAATATACATTTTAAACACAGTGATTTTTTGTAGATATTGTTGTAGCTTGTAACTACGCTGTAACATGAGATTCTAATGCGTGTTGACTTAATCGTTTTCTAACCGACACTGCCTGCTGTTTCACCATGTGCCTTTCCATTTGGGTGGGTTGTAACTTAGAGTCTAAATCTCGGTATAAAGATATTGTTTTTATTCGTAAGATGAGTTTCGTATAATATCATTACGTCTACATTATTTTCATCCATAAATCGAATAAGTTACAATGTAGGTTGGTTGTTGCTAACGGTGTTGCATTCCATATACAAAAGTTCAATACGCTCATTTTTTACTTGAAGAAGTTTGCTACATTTGGTTTAGTGTTTTGTATCATGAATTGGCTATGGTTTAAAACTTTCCTTTTTGTTGGCTTTGGAGCAATCGCATTTGTGCAGTGTTGCCTTTCCCACATTTGCATTGTTCCCTTGTATGTTGTGCTATTTTTAAGATTACCCAGTTTTGAAATATGAACAGGGATTTCAGTATTTTCGTTAGGCGAAATATTTAACATTTGATAACGACGTGCATGAGTCCCGAAAGATAATTTCGTTTTTAAATCTTTATATACAAGGTAACCCCTATAGTTTGCAATATGATTTCCCCCAAATTATAACGTTACTTATTTTAATTGACTCTTTTAATAATACATTTTGACGTAGGATGTAAATCACCACACTCCCCACAGACAGTGAGTAGGGTGATATGATTTCGTGTGCCCATACTCTTGGCAGTAGCTGCATTATACAGGACTATTTCTTTTATGTGGTTCCTCAACRGTAATTTGCGATGGAGCAAATATATTGTGTTTATTTTTTCTTTAGTTGATTAGAATTTGCCATCAATTTAATTTTAAATATTGGTTCTGGGACATGGTTTCTGTTAAAAATATTTACTACTGATTTAATACTAACACCACATTCTTCCAGTGTTTCTTTAACATCGTTAGAGTTTACCGCTCTATATCTTTTATAACAACTACTAGGCCTTTAGAGCTTTTCGGTTGGTAAACGTAGTAATTCTTGTAATGATTTGAGAARAATTTTACAACATATATGAAACCTTTCTCAGTATATGTTTGAATTTTTGTTTCATCTATGTTACCTTTCTTCACGAGTACAATGTGAAAATTGTTTTTGCGTATTATATTGCTTATTATGGAAACAAGAACTTTTGAGCTACGCTCACACAAATATATTTGCATAATCTTTAAGCTTATTGCTCATTAAGGCAAGTACTTTTGTTGCCAATTTCTAGCTTTRTATCATTTGCGTGCCTGGTTAAAATTTTTTGGTATTGACCGCTGATTTAAGTGGTGTCGATTTCCTTTTTACATTAATGCAACAATTAATACCACTCTGAGCTGATGGTCCTTTTTTTCTTGCTGGTACCTGCATAGTGGTTTCTGTAAGCGGATTTGTTGTTCCTCATTCCTGTTTACTGCTGCTTCTCCTGACTACGTCCTTTAATTACTTTCCATTTCAGCTGATTGCTGCGGTGATTCATCATCGCCGTTATTTTTATATTGCGGCTGCAAAGCACTCATTATTGTTTGTTTTTTTTGTTTTTATCYATTTGTATCGTGAACTATTTGTTAATGCTTATTATTAACAACTTCGGTACGAGAAGAATGTACTTAGTCAACGGCCACAAATAGTTCCTCATAGCCGAGCTTCGTCCATAGTCGACAGCTCGGAATTTTATTTTATTTATACAGTTGCGCAGTGTTCGCTTGTATAACTCTAGTTTMGTTAAATCCATCGAACAACATGGTTCTGTGACGTTTTCATTATCTCATCACAGATCTATCGACGAACGAGACAGTGCGAGTTACATCTCAGGTTACGTCAACTGACGGCATGCAGTTGTGCACCACATCGCATGATCAGCCAGTACGTGACCAAAACAGCAGACTCGGCATATTTTGAGTCTGTTGGAATGTGCGGTACACCCACATATTGTGGCAGACTCGAGTTGCTGATCTGATGGCAGAGTCAGTCTGATTCTTGCTACAGACGGAAGAGGTATTATCCATAACTCGTGCGGCAACGTTTTGTGGCCGATAGGCGCCGTACTTGTAGTTTGTGTGAACACYTTTAGCAAATCGATCGATGTATGTCTGTACGCCAAAAATTAGTTGAATTAGGCCAATGCTTACCTTTGTCCACATATACCTAATATAAAAATTTTGGAACTTCCGGGTGGCTTTGTACCGCATATATCGGTAAATATATGAATTATCTCAATGAAAATGAGAATGTGTTTTACTTATGGCAGTGTATATTTGTGCCTAAAATAAATAAAATTGGGCGAACACTTGACCTAGACCCCTTATAACTAATATAAGGAATTTCGAACATCCGGCTAACTTTATTTCATTTGATTGGTGATTGTATGTGAAGAACTTTAATGAGACCGAGGGTTCCTTTTTTAGTAGGTGGAATGTTTATTTTGCAAAAATAGATAAAATGGGTCGATACTGCGCCCAACTCCCTTATACTATGTATCTATAATTTTCGTTTTTCTACAAACCTGATATCGAATATGTCGGCCAGTTTTTGCGTTATATATATATATTTTTTAAATTATATATTTTTTAAATATATATATATTTTTTTTTTTGAATATATACTATATATATAAATATGAATAATTGCWTGGATTCGGGCCTTCTCGCCTCTAAGCCTTCCCTTTCCGGTTTAATATAATGATTTCACAGCAGCTGAAGGATTTTCCAGCGCTTTGTTCTTTGCATATTGCAAGATTAGAAAATGCACAAAATGAGTTGTATCGACTTTACTTCTTATTTAAAACTTTTATTCTCATATATGTATGGTGGTTAGCATTTACAGTTCATATGTATTATATAAAAACTGCATTCATGTCGGTTCACATTTTAAGAGAATGGTTACTGCCACACTCACTTAATTTCCGGGAAACCGAAAAAGAGGTTGATACCCTTTATATGTATGTACCTACAAATATCTGTATGAACTAAAATATTAGGTTGTCAGAAAAGTCTTGCGGTATTTTTGCTAGTTGGCGCTGAGAGCGCGTATTTCTAGTTTTATTCGTCGTATCGGGTCATGCTTATACCTTTTTGGAAAGCTAACACATGTTTGATTGATTGTCGTTTCTTTCAAGTCGTTCGTGAGTTATAGCGTCGCAAACATGGAGCAAAATAAAGAGAAAACACGGCATATTTTACAGTACAACTACGATAAAGTCAAAAATGCATCTCAAGCCGCCAATAAAATTTGTGCARWTTATGGACCCGATACAATTTCCATTTCCACCGCCCAACGATGGTTTTAACATTTTCGTTCTGGTGCAGAGGTGGTSGAAGATGCGCCACGTTCCGGAAGGCCTATCGTCGAAGATTGCGATAAAATCGCTGAATTGGTCGAAAGAGACCGGCATAGTAGCAGTCGTTGCATCGGTCAAGAGCTGGGCATGCATCATCAAAGCGTGATAAAACATTTTAAGAAGCTTGGAGTCACTAAGAAGCTCAATGTATGGGTTCCACCCGAATTGACGCAAAAAAACATCTTTGACCGTATCGACGCATGCGAATCGCTTCTGAATCGCAACAAAGTCGACCCGTTTTTGAGGCGTATGGTGACTKKCGATGAAAAGTGGGTCACTTACGATAACGTAAGGTGCAAACGGTCGTGGTCGAAAAGCGGTGAAACGGCCCAGACGGTGGCCAAGCCTGTATTRTCTGCCAGGAAGGTGTTTGGTGGGATTGGCAGGGAATAATCCACTATGAACTGCTGYCCTATGGCCAAACGCTTAAGTCGGATTTGCACTGCCAACAACTGGACCTCTTGAAGGCAGCATCCATGCAGAAGAGGCCATCTTTGATCAAAAGAAGCCGAATTGTCTTCCAGCAGGACAACATCTTTAGTGACGCGCCAGAAGCTCCGGGAGCTCGGATGGGAGGTTCTTTTGCATCCACCGTATATTCCGGATCTCGCACCAAGTGATTACCACCTGTTTCTGTCCATGGCGAACGCGCTTGGTAGTCAATAGGCAAGCGAGCTTCYATGAGAGGGGCATTATGAAGTTGGCATCTCGTTGGGAACGCGTCATCGACCAAACGGCATATTTGACTTAAATCGCATTATTCTAACTGTGTAAAAACTCATTGCAAAAGAACTCGCTGCCCTCACCTATTCTTTGGCGACGACTTTTCTGAAAAACCGAGTTGAAAAAAAACGGGAAATAAGCGTATATTGCTGACCGACTGATGCGTATATCCGTTCTGATCGTACAAGAAAGCGAGATGGGCGCCGTCCGCCAGTCCCTTTTGTTGATTGTGTTTGATGTCCTCGTGTGTAGTGTAGATGATGCCAGTGTGTTGAGTGTGAGGTGTGGAGTATGATGTGTGGATGATATGSATGGTGTAGTCGTGTTGAGTACGATGTGTATGTGTGGGGTGTAGGAGTATTATATTAACAGGTTCCCTGTCTAATGTATCACATGTGATACAAAATTATTTTCTTGTAACATGTGTACAGCGTCCATGTATCATATATGAACAAATTTTTGGTTGATTTGAAATAAGTTTATTAAATGTATCACTGATGATACATTGAGCTTATGCAATTCAACTTCGTAGTGACAAGTTCGTGTATAATATCTGATACAAATTTTTTGTTACCGTTATATCACTGTCAAGATGTGTGGGATAGTTCAAAAATTCATCGATAACCTCTAAAAACGCCTACAGCAATATAATTTCAAAAGTAAATGTTGCACGTGTGCCGTTAAAAATTAATTTTTGTATGGGGACAGGGAACCTGTTAAGAGGGGGGTCAGGTGCTCATTTAGCCAGTAACCAATTTTATGAACAATTGAAAATTCAATCGCCGCAAGACCTTTTTGACAACCTATTATATAGTTATGTATATATTGGCAAATACATATCTAAAAAAAGCTAATTTACGCATAACCTTTTGTACCCAAACACACTAATTTGATAATAATAATTTAACTTGACCACATTTTCCTCCTCCACCTCACAAATTTTCTACTATATATAAACTATATTATCTTTATTTCACTTATATTKACTTAAGCATAGATACAGAGTTTCATTTTACATTCTAAGAAGTGCAGWCTTAGGTGTTAGATGATGTGCTGTCTAATTCTACTTAAAGCGTGCCATAAGTTATAGTTTATGGCCGCTTCCTAATTGGCGATGTGTCAATAACACATTTGACAAATTCGTTTCATAATGAATTTTTATGAATATTGTTTACCTTAGGCAAAGTGCCCATAGCTGTTGGTGTCGTTGACTCCCCCACCTCTAAATCGAACTTTAAATATTAAAGTTAAAAATTCAAAAGAAAAAGAAAAAATGTTAAAAAAAACTATCGACACAAATTAATAAATTACAGAATTAATATTCGATCCCGTCTTCGATCCCATCTTCGAATAAAAAATTCTGTAATTAATTAATTTTTGCCGATAGTTTTATTAACATTTTTTCTTTTTCTTTTGAATTTTTAACTTTAATATTTAATATAACATATGTATGTTATTACTTTTGTAATAAAATAACCTAATATGATTATCAATAATAAAGTACTAAATATCCATCAAATATTATTTCTTTTTATTATACGAAATACATTATTTAACTCTTTTTTACAAAATTGGACTGAATAAAATTTATTTTCGCATTATATTATTTCTTTTAGATTAGTAATTTACTCTTGTGTAGTTAATAATGTATGTCATAGTATTGTTGATATATAAAAGAATCAACAAAATTTGTTAAAATGTCTTCATTATGCCTATAAGATAATAAACTTAAATTTTAATATTTTCTTTATGTTTTTTCTACTTCTACTTCTACTTCTATTTTGTATTTTTACATTATTTCTTAAGCCCTCTGCAACTATTTGTTTGTATTTATGATTTCATTTATTCCTTTTCAAATATATTTTTATACTCATGTAACAAATTTGCTAAAGAGAGTATTATAATTTTGTTCACATAACGGTTGTTTGTAAGTCCTAAAACTAAAAGAGTTAGATATAGGGTTATATGTATATACCAAAGTGATCAGGGTGACGAGTAGAGAGAGCTGTAACTTGAGTAAAAATTTAGATATGCCGATGAAACTTGGTACACGTATTTCCTGGCTCCATAAGAAGGTTAAGTTCGAAGATGGGCAAAATCGGCCCACTGCCACGACCACAAAATGGCGAAAACCGCAAACCTATAAAGTGTCATAACTAAGCCATAAATAAAGATATTAAAGTGAAATTTCGCACAAAGGATCACATTAGAGAAGGGCATATTTGGACGTTATATTTTTGGAAAAGTAGGCGTGGTCCCGCCCTCTACTAATTTTTTTGTACCTATCTCGGAAACTACTATAGCTATGGCAACCAAACTCTATAGAGTCGTTTCCTTCAGACATTTCCTTATATAGTTCAAAAATGGAGGAAATCGGATAGTAACCACGCTCACCTCCCACACAAAGGTTATGTTGAAAATCACTAAAAGTGCGTTAA
>NW_017534768.1:12632-16707 GCF_001853355.1 Bactrocera latifrons | reverse complement strand
CTATTTATAAAACTAGTTTTTTATCCGATATATTTTAGATGAATCTCCAAGGACTTATGGTTGTCACGGTTGTCACATATTTTTGAAACAGGGTCAACACACAACAATAACTGTGGAAATTAAATTTTTTTTGAAACTTTCGTGACTTCAAGTCAACATTCTATAAAAATGCCGTATTACTACTTTTGTAAACTAACACGATTTAATATCAAAAAACAATACTGAAAATTGTAATTTTTTCGGGCCTCAGACTATCCCTAACCCCTTAAATAAAATATTAAAAGGTTTTTACCTGTTACTGAGTTYTTATATATTTGAGCCGCTCTAATAATAGCTTCAATTTTACTAATTAAACTATATTTCTGTTTTAAACATTGCAATTTCTATTAATGTCCATTGAACCCTTTCTATTTGCCCATTACTAATGCTATGACGTGGTGTACGGTAATAAATTTGTATATTTCGTCGTTCCGCTTATGCGATTATAGCCGAGTTAGCAACAGCGCGCCAGTCGTTTCTTCTTTTCGCTACGTGGCGCCAATTGGATATTCCAAGCATAGCCAGGTCCTTCTCCACTTGGTCGTTCGAACGGAGTGGAAGTGTCTTCCTCTGCTTCCACCGGCGGGTACAGCGCCGAATACTTTCAGAGTTGAAGTGTTTTCGTCCATTCGGACAACATGCCGTAGCCAGCGTAGCCGCTGTCTTTCAATTCGCTGAACTATTTAATGTCGTTATATATCTCATACAGCTCATCGTTCCATTGAATGCGATATTCGCCGTGGCCAATGCGCAAAGGACCATAAATCCTTCGAAGAACTTTTCTCTCGAAAACTCGCAATGCCGACTCATCAGTTGTTGACATCGTCCTAGCCTTTGCACCATATAGTAGGACGGGAATTATGAGTGACTTATGGTTTTTATTTGTCGAGAGAGGACTTTGCTTCTCAATTGCCTACTCAGTCCGAAGTAGCACCTCTTGGCAAGAGTTATCCTGCGTTGGATATCCAGGCTGACATTGGTAGTGGTGTTTATGCTGGTTCCAAAATAAACGAAATTATCTACGACTTCAAAGTTATGACTGTCGACAGTGATTAGCTTGACTGATGGACGATTAGATGTTAGTGGTGTGATCTCCACTAGTCGGAATACCGAACAGTTAGGGTTGTTTGCGCGTGAATTATTTAAGTGGCGAAGGCGGTTAGTTGGAAATTAGGTTAGATTTGTATGATTGGTGTGTGTATGTGATGTATGCAYGGGGTCCAACCCCTGGCCACCAGTCCAGAGCAGTATGGAAGCTCAACTGGTAGTAGTTTCGGCTACGAGGTCTGACCGGAGACTTAATTCTGGTACCACGGGGAGCAGGAGCCCTTGGAGGTAACTCCAACCTGCTCATGCGGACTGGCCCCTCGGGGAGTATCGTGGTGGTTGTGGTTAAAACCCAAATGCGGGAAGAACTGACTTTGTCGGTTGAATGTGGAGTTGCATTGCAACCGGGTGCCGGACCCAAAGCACGGCAGAGGTTTTAGATGGGCCTCGAACCCGACCAAGGTGGTTAGTGTGTCCATTCCACACTGCCAATTGGTACTGAAAATGCTTGGCATTCTCAGGGCGCTGATCAACGCATTGAATTGATCCGCTGTACTTTTGAGTGCCGTGGAGTAAGGCTGTCGTCAGCAGGTACCCACGTTAAACACACCGGACGTTGTCGACAGTGACGTGAGACCCAAGTCGCGAGTTCGGCCACTCTTTGTTTGATGACAGAAGATACGAGGTGTGTTCAAAAGGTATCGCGAAATTTGTGTTTTTTCAAAAATTATTAATTTTTTCATGAATATCTATTTTGTCCCCTTCAAGGTAATCCCCATGAGATATTATACATTTATGCCAACGGTTTTTCCAAWCTTCGAAGCATTTCAAAAAATCATTTTTTTTTATCTTCTTCAGCTCCTAATTCGATGCCGTCTTTATCTCGTCAAGAGAGGCGTAACGTCGTCCGTTCAAGGGCCTCTTCAGTTTAGGGAACAAGGGAAAGTCACAGGGGCCAGATCTGGGGACTACGGTGGCTACGGCATCATTAGTGWGTTGTTTTTGGCCAAAAACTGGCACACAAGCAACGATGTGTGAGCAGCGTTATCGTGGTGGAAAAACCAATTTTTGTTCTTCCACAAATCCGGGCGTTTCTGGCGGATTGCTTCGCGCAAATTGCGCATAACTTGCAGGTAATATTCTTTATTGACCGTTCTTCCCTGTGGAAGAACTTATGATGCACCACGCCCCTGAAATCGAAGAAAACTGTCAGCAAAGCTTTCACATTCGACCGAACTTGGCGCGCTTTTTTCGGTCTTGGTTCGTGCGGCAGATTCCATTGAGATGATTGAGCTTTGCTTTCCACGACATAACCATAAACCCACGACTCGTCACTAGTTACGACCCTCTGGAGCAAATTTGGCTCGTCGCGGACAGAATTTAACTTCTCATTAGCAATGTTCATGCGATGCTGTTTTTGATTCGCAATACTTTTTGAACACACCTCGTATTTCGTCTTACCCTCGTTCACTGCCAGACCCATTTGTGCTGCTTCCTTGTCCAGTCTGGAGAAAGCAGAACTAACGGCACGGATGGTGAAGCCGATAATATCAATATCATCGGCATACGCCAGCAGCTKTACACTCTTGTAACAGATGGTACCTTCTCTATTTAGTTCTGCAGCTCGAATCCAGAAGCAGGCTGAAGAAGTCACACGATAGTTAATCGCCTTGTCTGAAACCTCATTTGGTATCGAACGGTTCGGAGCGGTCCTTCCCGATTCTGACGGAGCTTCTAGTGTTGCTCAACGTCAGTTTACACAGCCGTATAAGTTTTGCGGAAATAATAATTGCCTTGACAATGCGCCAGCAACCACATTCGTTGCCCCCGGTTTGCAAATTATTTTTGGTGAAAATTCTTCAATGAAAGCTCTCCATCTTTTCATTTTTACGTTTGGTTTTTTTAGACATTGCGAATGCCAATGGCTGATGATCTGTATGGATTTCTAAATCCTTTACTGAATAATGTTTTCAATGCCCATATTATGGCGAATAATTGCTTTTCGTTAGTTGCATAATTTTGCGTGGTAGAATTTAAGGTTTTTTGAAAATAATTGAATATCGGGGTAGGTGGCAACTCTACGCAGGCGAACGGAGGAACGACAGAACATGACACGGACAGACAGAGGACGTAGTAGGGAAAACGGATAAGGATTGGACAGCCAAGTAATATACACCGTGGCGCGCGCAACTATGTAAGTCGTCAAACTATTGAACATTGAACAGTTCTGCCAAAAGAAAAGCAACAGCTTATATACGTATAAACTCTGAGACGCTTTTAAGTACATATGTACCGATAAACGGCGCAAGTCAAAGGGTCGATCAAGTACATAGTGAGAGTAAGCGTGCATCTACTTGGTATTGCGATAACAGCGAGAACAACACAACAGGCAGCAGCAGCAAATTAGCGACGGCGAGGAGTAACGTAAATAGAATTACAAGTAGTCGTGGAAATTTTGTGTATTTTTTTCTCTCATTTATACTTGTTATATCTAATTTATCCAAAATTATTTTGATTGAAATTACATACACATATGTCATTGCGGACAAGTGGTTAAAAMATTGTATTTAATTCTCAGGTTAATATTGTTCACGCTATAAGTGTAAGTTTTGTTTTGGTGTAGTCAACAATTTTAACATGGATACTGACACAATTAGAGCAATGACGGTGGAGATGCTGAAAGAAAAACTTAGGGAACTTAATTTAAGTGTTGTCGGTAGGAAAAAAGTATTGCAGCTGCGATTGCTGCAGCATATGGTTTTTGAAGGGTAAGAAGAAGCAGATGCAGATGCTCTTAGTGAAAATGAATCGACAAATTCAATTTACGATGATGCTCCGGCTGGTAATTTAGGTGGGCAAAGAGCGATGTTTACACTGCGCGATATAGAAGATAGTGTTTCGCTGTTTTCTGGTGATGGTACGCGCAGAGTGAATCACTGGGCGGAGGAATTCGAAGATGTTGCCGACACTATAGGTTGGAGTGGCCTAC
>NW_017534768.1:2385-3732 GCF_001853355.1 Bactrocera latifrons | reverse complement strand
ACCAGTTATTAGCTGTAGAAGAGTTGAAAAAACCAATGGATTGACTCACTGGCATTAACACTTTTTGGTCCTTCTGAGGAAACGCAGGTGCACGCAGACGCTTCTAAACAGGGTTTTGGAGCGGTCTTGCTGCAAAGAGATTCAGAGGATCGATTGTTTCACCCTGTCGAAKATATGAGCCGCAAAACTACAGTGGCGAAAGAGAAGTATAGCGCTTTCGAGCTAGAGGTTTTAGCAGTGGTTAAGGCATTGCAGAAATGGMACGTATACCTTAAAGATAGGAAGTTCAAGATAGTTAGCGATTGCAACGCTTTCGCCATGACGGTCAAGAAGAGAGATGTCCCAGATAGGGTTATGCGGTGGGCCATGTAGCTACAAGAATACGACTACATGGTTGAACACAGGTCGGGATCGCGTATGAGGCACGTGGATGCACTGAGTCGCGTTTATTGTTTACTCGCCGAAGATTCACTAACAGTTAGACTGAGAGAGGCGCAAGAGCAAGATACGTGGATTAGAGCAGTGAAGAAGATCCTGGAAAGAGGAAGTWATGAGAATTTCTTCTTGAAGAACGGTATAGTTTATTGTGACACCGTAAGAGAACTGCTCGTAGTACCATCCAGCATGGAAACAGAGATAATTAAATTAGCACACGATCAGAATCATTTTGCTCGGAAAAAGACACAGGAACTTGTAGAGAAAAACTACTATAGTGTATATATACCAGATTTGACAGAAAAGGTAGCAAAAGTTGTAAAGGGATGCGTGGAATACATAATCGTAGACGCAAAAAGTGGTAAAAAGGAAGGGTTTTGTATCCAATAGATAAAGCATGTGAGCCGTAAGGGACCTATCACATTGATCACGTCGGCCCATTAACCGAAACACGCAAGAAATATAACCACATTCTAGTAATAGTGGACGGGTTTTAAAGTTTACATGGTTATACCCTACAAAGTCTACGAGGGTGGATGAGGTGATCGATAGGCTGGAGAGACAGGCTTCTATATTCTGCAACCCTAAGCGAGTAGTAACCGATACAGGGGCAGCATTCACGTCTAATAGCTTCAGGGACTWTTGTAATAAAGAAAACATACAACATATTTTAATCGCAACAGGAGTACCACGCGGGAACGGGCAAGTGGAGCGCGTATCCAGAACGGTCATTCCAATTATAGCTAAGAAGTGTCAAAGCAACCCCACCCAGTGGTACAACCAGGTGCCGAAGATACAACAAGTTTTAAATAACACTGTGCCGCGCAGCACTAGAACATCGCCCTTTAAAATTCTCACCGGGTTAGATATGCGGGTAAACGATTACCCAGATTTGAGACAAATATTAGACGA
>NW_017534768.1:0-2046 GCF_001853355.1 Bactrocera latifrons | reverse complement strand
CAGGCGAACGGAGGAACGACAGAACATGTAACAAACAGACAGAGGACGAAGTAAGGAAAACGGATAAGGTATGGACAGTCAAGTAATATACACCGTGGCGCGAGCAACTATATAAGTCGTCAAACTATTGCGCCACGTAGTTTTAAGTGGATAATTAGTATCTAAACATCTATGTACTTTAAACTATTTTAWTAAACGTGGTTGCAAATGAATATACAAACACGAATATAATTTTACTTTGACACATGTATGGTTAGAACTAATTTTTTTCAAAATCTGGTTGAACAAGTTCAATTTGTTGTTGTAATTTTTTCCTTAAAGTTTTATAAGCAGTTATTCCTTCCTGATCAAGGTTAATAAYTCTCTTTGACATATGTATACTGTGATATTTTTCCATTTCTTCTTTCAAAAGTTTGGTTTAGCAATTGTTGCGTAGTTTTCAATAAATTTCCTGTAATATCCCGTTATTCATAGTGTTGACAAACTAGTAACCTAGTGTTGACTAACTAGGAACTTTGCATCATATATATGCACTGAGAAAAATACGTATATAAATAACAATTCCCACTGACAAAAATTTAGTATGAAAAATATAATCAAAAGAGACGGTTATACGTGGCCGGGACATAATTATTTAGGACCAGGTGATACAATTTATAAAACAAATCCACCGATTGATGATGTAGATTTTGATGCTTTTGTTCATGACTTGGAGTTTGAACTAGCAACATCAGAAGAAGATATAAGAGAAGCAGATAGAAAAGGTATATATACATATATAGAAAAGCTATATATAATTTTGTACTCTTGCGGAAACTGCTGGCATCATAGGAATATCTGTAAAATATGGATTTGAATCTATTTTTGGAGTCCAATATCTAAGTATGTCAAATAAAACAAAAACATTTCCACAATTAATTTATGCTGCTAGAGAACGTCATTTTTCACATGCGTGGTCAGCTATAAAAGACAGACCAGATTAAGGTGGATTTAGAGATTTTCAAGATTTAAAAAAAAAACGGTGAAATTTCCAAACAAATATATAAAGAATATAAAGAGGGAGGATATTATTGTATAACACTAAAAAGAGATTTCGATGCTGGACAAGCTGGTACAAGTGCCAGAGCCGATAACGGAGGTTCCAATAAACGACCCAGACCAGATAGTGAAAGCGATTCAACTAGTAGCGGAGATTCTCTCTTCATTCTTGAGAAGCGTCCTAATTTGGATACAAGTACTAATAATATGGTTATCGATCAGGAAAGTGATATTCGCCACAGTGGTTCCGGGCGTGGCCGTACGACGGGGGCAAGGTCAGGAACCACTGGAGATGGAAATGCCTCTTCTACGGGGGTCACATGGATACGCCCCAGTAGACSGTGCAGAGATAGCAGTATAAATTTTTCAAATACAAGGCTACAGCTCAGAAAATATTCAAACGGCTGCAACTATAGACCAAGCTACCACATCTCTTGCGTTATTACCAGTGGATTTTTTACCGTTTTATCTAAGTGAAGCAGAATTTGAGATATTACCTACAATTGCTCAAGTTATTAAAGTCAATCGGACGGAACACGTACAGTATTTGATGTAGGAGCAAGTATAAGTGGTACAGCAACATTGGAATATGTTCCAATAGGTCTAGTTGCTGCACGATTAAATAAAGAATACTGCTTTGATATCTTTTCTAGATGGTAAATCCATGTCTATGCTTTCATGGGTTTTATTTATTATTTTGATAACATCCTCAATAAGCAGTGGCGTTGTTAGTATTTTTAATTTCATTACCTTTGTTCTTATATTTTTCTGCAACTTCTTCGAAATTATTCGTCGGTAATATTGAAATTATTTATTTTTAAAATATTAGTGCTTCCATTTTTTGGAGTATATTTTTTATTTTTATTGTCGGTATTGTCTTCGACTTGTGTCTTAGGATTTTCATTTWTATTTATACCCTGAACAGGGTATACTAAGTTTGTCACAAAGTTTGTAACACCCAGAAGGAAGTGTCGGAGACCCTGTAAAGTGTATACAGGGCGGCTGATG
>NW_017534767.1:27608-33051 GCF_001853355.1 Bactrocera latifrons | reverse complement strand
TGAAAGAAGTAAGCAAATATCAAATAAGGGACAGAAACCTTAATATAATAATTTTTTTCATTCGCAGATACCTGATGTACTTATTATTTTGTCCAGCCATTTTTTCAGTCTTTTATTTATTTGATTGAAATTTAAGTTCTATTTTAACTATTATTACTAATATTTTTATTTTTGTTGTATAAGACATATATGAAATTAAATGTGATAGTATTTTTCTTTAAACATGAATAAAAGAGAATTTATTGGACTTTGAATGCTACACGGGCGTATGTTCTTATTATTTTGACCATATGTGTAGATATTGTGCTACGATTTTTCTCAAGGCGTAACTCACGTTCATCAGCTGTTTCATTTGCTTCTTTTTTCCTTATCATTCTTTTATTTGGAGTTTTTTTTACCAATACTTTTTTTTTTGGGTGCCATTTTATATTTATTACAATGATTTTGTGAAGAAACGTGATTGGTGAAGAAAAATACAATTTTCTGTTGTAATAATCAATTRAAAACGCATAAGTAAACGGATACATTCGCGGCGCTACAACTTATCTGGAATTCCTAAAAATCCTTATTTATTTACTGTAATATACTTCAATATGTTTCATATTGACATATACAGTATATCCACAACGCATACATATGCAAATAGTATATCATCATAGTCAATAAAAACTGTATTTGACAGTTAAAAAAAGAAGTGAAATGAATTTATTTATTTAGGTACATACATATGTATGTATGGAATACACACACAAGCATATATACCGACAAACATAGATACTTTCAATAATGATTAGATTKTTGCCCTACTGCCGTCAACTATTTTCCAAAACCGTAATATAAGAACTACATATGTATGTAGTTTAGTAATTAAAATGTGAAATTAATACTCTCACTTTGATTTTGAGGCTAAAGTATGTAAATTTGTATGTGTAAAGTGCCTGGAAATCTTTCTCCAATTATCGTGGGGTTTTTTTTTTACGTTTTGTTTGTTATATAAGTATGTACATATGTACATGTTGTTTTTTTGTTTGCCCTTGCTCGCGACTGCACTGGTTTTGTTGAGGTTTGTATCGTCTTTTTTTAATTTTGTCACCACGATTTTAAGGTAATTTCCTTTTTATTGGACGGAAMCAATAGTGTCATTCGGAATGGCTCGAAGGACCTTGTTTAAGTTTGTAACAAATAGATACATATCGTCACCTAAAATGCAAAACAGTGGCATAAATGAAACACGAAAAAAATGGAACATGTGTAAAAAAAATTCAATATTAGTTAAAACTGGTTTATATCCAAGCGCAGAACCTAAAAATGGTAAACATATTATATGTAATATTATGTATGTAATTTGAAGTAGTGATGCGCAATCTTTGATGAAACGTTATTTTGCATTTCAGGTGACGATATGTATCTCTGTTTGTACATTAATTGATAAAATGGTAATCACGCACATTGCTAAAAAAGAGTACCGTAACACTAAAGTGTATACTGTAAAAAATAATTTATTAAAGAAGTATTTAACTTTTTTTACAAATATTCCTTTTCTTAAAATTATGTGTCTAATATTTAGGTAATGAATGTTAAAGATGTAGAAAGCGCGCCATATCGCTGCTGTCGCTGTTCAAACTGYATCGCGAGGGACGGGCGTCGAAAAACGGATGTAGATAGTGTGGTGAATTGTGCTGTTGTATTAGGATGCGCCAATTGTATAGGATAGAGGGGGTGGAGGCTTAACTCATTTAAACAACCAGAAAGAAATACAAGTGAGAGTCCAGCACATACCTTTTTAGAACTTATATGACATAATAAGTCTTAATAAGTTCATTTATTAATCTTTGTAATTTTCCAGATGAGTTTTTCCTGATCATTCAGATTTTCATCGAAACTCTTATTCTCCAGCAGTTGGCGTATATATRAACCTACAAATATTCACTCTTTAATATTTTCTTCGCTGAGTTTTGGTTTTTATCAAGCCGAGCTTGGCACTGCCTTTTAACTTAGTTGTAATACCTTTTGTTTAAGTCAAACGGAAATAACAATCACTTATATGATCGTTTGGTTCGGTCCATATCACCTCGGTTATTATTTAGGCAAACCTACAAGTATTAGCAGTTTCAAACACGTTAACAACAGTTATGTATTGTATTTATCGTGATTTCTAGCAAGAAGTATAAAATAGTGCAAATAGCACTGTTCAATTAATAACGTGAAATGACGACACTGAGTGACATGTTAAGGGGCTATACCAATGTGACACATGAAAAATTAGGCGATTTTCGTGAATTTTTTAAGAGAAAGTACGCAATTGAATATTTCGAAATTCTTTGAACGTAATTTATATATTTTCAGCTATATTTTAGGATTTTTTTTACAAGAATGGTGAAAAATAACGGAGTTCTGGGCTGTTACGGAAGTGCCAAAAAAACTGCCAAAACTGCTGGCATGATTTTTCGAATGAGTACCTGAAACAAAAAATTTCAAAAGTTTATTAAGCTTAAATATATTTCCTATACAATGATCTACGATCTTTGAAAAATACCAAAAATTAAAAAATTTGCGTAATGTTGAAAAAAAAACTCTTTTTTTAAGGAAAAAGTTTTCGTTTTTTTAATACCAAATTGACAATTTTCAACCAATCAAGAAAATCGTATGTCATTGTAGAGTAAAAGTATTCAAAAATACTCAGTTTTAATTTAATTTTGCCAGCAATTTTGAAAAATGTCGTTTCGAGAAAAACGCGTTTAAAGTTTCACTTATGTATATGTATATGTTTGCACTTCCGAGTGGCCGCTCTTTAGAACGCTGCCATTCAAAGACTATACGACCTTCCCGATTTCACAGAATATTTATGGAAATATGAGCTACCGAAAAAGCAAATAAAAAAAAGTGTCACAATGGTACAGCCCCTTAACCTAGTAACACACGTACTAGATATGTATGATCTAAGTTAGTCGAATATAATATTTATGAAGTCGTATAAAAGAAGTTAGAATTAGAAGAAGTTAGAAGTAAGACACATACTCGTATATGAGGTCATAAAAATATGAAGTTGAAGAAACAAAAATGGACGTGATTAAAATTATTATATATACATATATATATTGTTACTGAGGGTACTACAATATAAACAAAAATGGTCACAAAGTTAGAGTGATGACAAAAACAATATTGACCAGTTAAAACTTCATTTTACTTAGGGTAGCGAAATAAAGGAAACTACTAACGAATGTTTTAATATGTTAAAAGAGGTAAGAGGAATAAAMATTTTTCAAGAATAAGAGTTAACAATAGATGCGCAGTTTTGTGAATAATTTTGGCGTCTCAACAGTCAAGCTCTTATTTGATTATTATTTTAATTATTAAAACGACAAATAACAACAAATTTTTAAATATATCTATAGACGAAAACCTAGGTGAAACCATAACGGTAAACTTTGTGACTCGTTTTTTATTTTTATTATTAAAACTTTTATTATTGCAGATTAACATGCTGAGAAAGACTCGTAAACGTGTAAATTGAATAAAGTTCCATGCCGCTTCCATTGCCTCTGACAAACGAGGTTGCAATTCAAGTTTTTTTTTCCAAAAGCTGCCAAACCACTTTGCTCAACTCCTCCTTTTTCAGTTGTAGAATTTTCAGATCGTTAAATATAGCAATTTTTGACTAATAATCTCCTTGAAAATTGTTAAATTAAATAAAGCTGCAAAAGCCAAAAAGTTATGGCAAAAAATTAATATTGCTTACACTCATATTGCTTATATCTACAGCTGCGTTTTGTAATATGTTTATATAACTTGTAATAATATGTATATTTAAGTTATATATTATATATATATATATCTACCTGGTCTTCCAGATTAGAGGTCTTCCTCTGCTTTGCCGGCGGAAACTGCGTTGAATACTTTCATAACTGGAGGGTTTTCGTCCATTCAGATGACATGACCTAGCCAGCATAGCCACTGTCTCTTAATCTGAACTATGTCAATGTCTTCCAATGCGCAAAGAACCATTACTCTTCCGCAGAACCTCGAAAAATCGTAATGTCGGCTCAGCAGATGTTGTCATCGTCCATGCCTCTGAACCATATAGCAGGACAGGAATAATGAGTGCCTTATAGGGTTTGGTTTTCGTTTGTCGAGAGAGAACTTTACTTCTCAATTGCCTACTCAGTCCGAAGTAGCTGTTGTTGTTAAAACTGCTTGCAAGAAATTATCTGCGACTTCGAATCAGTGACTATCAACAGTGTCATCGGGCACTTGTCGCGTCTGTGCTTTTAACAAGAGATATATCGTCCTGCACTCGTTCGCCACCAAACCCATTTGCTTCGCATTGCTTGTTTATCCATTCTGGAGAAAGCAGAACTAACGGCGCGGTTGCTGAGGTCAGCAGCTGTACAGTCATTGCTCCTTTTCGTGCTGTCAAAAGCAGTTTTAAAATCGGCGAAAGGTTGTGTGTGCCTCATCTTTTCTCACGGGTCTCTTCCAAGATTTGGCACATGGTGCATATCTGGTCAGTTGTAGAYTTTCCAGGCTCAAAGCCACACTGATAAGGCTCAATCAGTTTATTGACGGTGGGCTTTGCATAGCTGCCATATAAACTGTATCATCAGAAGTTTTTGTAAGAAAAATTTCTTTATCGGACTAAAAATCTTCACGAATTATCGCATGAAATACACTAGTTTACAGTCATTTGGCAACTCTGTTATTAAAGGCTGGTTCTTGATAATTTTGAGTTACTAAAACTAAACGTGATAGTAAAAAGTCTTCACGAAATTTTGTATGAATTACGATCCAAAGATAAGCTACAATATCTGAAAAAATTAAAAATTTAGATTTCTTGAATGGAAAGTTCTAATTTCCCAAATACTCTCTTTCTTCGACTATATAACTTCGTATTCGCAGAAAGATCCAAAGCCGATGAGGTTCGATGTTCTGATAATATAGAATTGGGAAAGTGTAGGGTCTCGTTGTTTTCTTGCGTGAGAGCGGTGGTTCGCTGTACTTCGCGTAAGTACAGTACAACTTACTCTCAGTAAGGTTTATCTAGCCGCAATCGTAGGACTGACCATTGCCCAATAAACGTACATGTGGTAAAGCTGAAAATTTTTTCGGACGCTAACTGTCAAAGTGGAGAAAGAAGAGATGGATACATCAAAGTAAAACCGTGGTTGAAATATCTCGATAGTCATATCTTTGGCGAACTTGGTTAGGTAAGCAGAATTTTTATAATCTGGCTCGAAAGAGTTGTGTCTTCTTTTGACAGTATTTTTAATCAATACTTATGTGTATTCAGTTATTAGAATGTATAAGCATTAATGTAAAATTTAACAAACAAACAAAAAAATAATAATAATAATGAATCATCAAGTCCACGGTTAAGTTCTACATTGAATTAGTCTTCTTCTTGATTGGCGTAGTCACCGCTTACGCGATTATAGCCGAGTTA
>NW_017534767.1:19818-24763 GCF_001853355.1 Bactrocera latifrons | reverse complement strand
AGTCGTGAGCTGCTTGAGTCATATGTAAAAGAATCGTTTCTGGCCACTCCCACGTGAATGGCGATCAGAAAACTTTCCTCACTTGCGTGAACTTCTACMCATGACTCCATCCTCCACACATCACATCACATTGAATTAGTATTTCAATTAAATAGAGAGCACATACAATTTTAATAATACTAAAAATTTTGAGAAACATTTTCGAGGCACAATTCCGATTTCTTTGGCGCCGCGATTTGAAGGTTAGAAATATATTGGGTTATAGGTACCGCAAGTGCTTAGTTTGCGAAATGTTCGACAATACAGTTCAAAAATTCGCAAAGTTCGAACATTTCAAGAAGCACATTAAACACACTTTATTCGCATTTTTCACTTCAAATTAATTAAATTACACTATAAACTTTTAAATAAATCCACATTTTACACTTTTAGCAGGTTCTTTACCTAAAAAGTCTTTATTTTAAAAATTACATTTTACACTCGTTTGATCCTCATTTGTTTACCAACAATTACGACGGAATGGGGGCTGCCATGTGATCATTAGGCAATTCGTTGAAACTCGGTAATCGAACTAATAAAAATCTAGGTAGTTGCACTTATTGAGGTTGTTGCACCCAGCGAGGGAGAATATATAACGAGAAATATGACAAATGAAATCGTTTTATGACTTAGAAAACTTATTTTTATTAAAAATTTAATTTTTAAACATATCGGGTATAGATAGATAGATAGATAAAAAGAGTGAGGATTGCACCGCGACCTAGGGTCTATTGTGCCCTCTCCTAGCTCACAACGTCTCAACTAGTCGCAGCAAATTGATGAATTTCAATATCCTGCTAGGTGCTAATGAGGCGATGTGATCCCTATTTGGAAACATGGATCCAATTGCCTTAGTCCTGCGTCAACAGATTGCTGGGGAATCCATTAGCAGGTTTTCTGGAGTTTCGGATTCCAAGKCGCAGAACCGGCAATTTGCGCAAGAAGCTAGGCCCATGCTGAATAAGTCCTTCTTGAGTTTGCAATGTCCCATTAGCCTGACTTTATCTCTTGGGAGATTGATTATAAATTTAAACCTCTTCAGGTTATATCCATTCATTAACAACTTTGCGTGACGCAGGCCTSGAAGTTGTTGCCAATGTCTCTCCCTACCCACTGCTTYATCCTTGCGGAACTGTTCCTTTATGGTATGCGGACCTACCGCTATGAAGGGTTCCAGTCCTACCATGCTGGTGAATGCTGCAGAGCGGGCAAGCTCATCGGCCAGTTCGTTTCTGGCGATGCCTTTGTGGCCTGTTACCCAAATAGCGGTTGGAATTGCGTTGACATGACCGCCGTCCTGAACCCCGCTGTTCCACTTGCTGTTGGATGCGGTGTTTGTGCCCTTACGCACCTTTGATTCCGGGGAGGTGCTGTTGCCTCTGACAATGTTCCTCGCGAGCTTTTCKGCTTCGTCGGGACTCCCCTCCTGGAGGTGCCTAAGGTACCATTTTAGGCTAGCACCGCTCATACCTCTCCTACGAGGGTCATCGTTGCCACCCGGACGCCCCAATGGTGGTAGAGGGGCAGTCCCCTCCTCCGCCTCCTCTTTCTTTTACGTGTGCCTCCTGCTGGGCAAGATCGTTACGACTCCTATGGGCTGATCCTGCTGTGAGGAGCCGCGGAGTGGTCCGCTGCGTTGTTAGCGGGTGCAGTAKATGCCGCCTGTTGAGTACCGCTGCAGGAGGGCATGTCATCATCATCGTCTCTCGCATGCTCCTCAAACAACACACACTCATCAGGCGATAGGGTGTCCAGGAACTTGCGTTTAGCCCCTGAACCTCCCTTGTCCGCAACAGTACCGCTGTTGTTGCCGTTGTCCATTGTCGTGTGCGTTGGTCGTTGTTGTCGTTGTTTTTTTAGTGTTTGTTGTTGTTGTACCGTGGTTCCTCATGTTCGCGCGACCTTTGGCTCAGCGAGGTGAGCTGTCAGGTCTATGTGTTTTTTACTGAACTCAAAGGTCCGCCGCGCCAGAGCCCCATGACGCGGCAAGGCAACCGTTACCTCCCAATTGGGGCCGGTGTTGGTAAGACTCCTTTAAAATACAGCCGAAATTACCTCCTGGCTGCAAATCATCCAACGGGCACGGGAGTCGCTTAACACCCTGGATTAGGTGGTAGCTCTTCTTCGCCGTAAGCAAGCGGCACCCGACAACCTGCATCGGCAGTGCCAACAGACAGCACCCACACCGGTTGGGGATTGCCGAGTATGCCTTGTGACTTAAGTATCTGCACCACGGCAAGGTGCCTACCATTCGCAGAGGATATCGGGTATTGTTGTCTGCAGTTTCTTCTTATTAATGGTTTTTATTATAGCCCTTTCACGAAGCTCCTTCAGAGATATAATGTTTTTTATTGCAATATCGTTTTCCTCAGCCTATTGAATGCATGTGTTAAAAATTCATAGCAACTGATCCCTTTATTTTAGGAGGTAGAATAACATCCGCTTCGCTATCATCAGAATTTTCAATTTCTACGGCTTCTTTATCCACTTCTTGATAAGCAACACTTTCCTGCATCCATTCATTTAGCTCTTCTATTGTGAACGAGTCATTTGGTACAATTGATGCAATAATTTCGCTTTCATTTTCTATTTCTCTTGTTAGAATGCTGAAAGGAATATCGTCCTCTTCACTCTACTGAACATCTGGTTTCATTAATATATTCCAATACTTGCGAATGGAGCTTGCTGACACTTTTTCCCATGAACTTGCATGAAGACAGATAGCATGTCTTAAGTTGAATACCTTTAGTTTTTCTTCCAGATTAGTGGTTTTATTCCCTATTAAATGCGCAAAAAAAATTTTCTAATAGACTTTTATTAAGTTAATAACGTTTTGGTCCTTTGGTTGGAAAATCGCGGTACAGTTAGGTGGAACACACATAACGGTTATCACTGCATCATCACTTTTCATCTCATCGTCCTTAGGATGGCACAGGGCGTTATCCAAGAAGAGTAGGGCTTTTTTGGGAAGTCCCTTGGATTCTGGAAATACGTGTCCCTATAACAATCCAAAAAAGACGAATAAATTTTAAACAAAAATTCAATACATTTCATATTTCTCACCTCAGGAACAAATGTATGATGAAACCAGTCTTCGAATAAGTCATCCACGAGTTCTTGTTAGCCTTGTAAACAACGCGCAATTTTTGAATGCTCTAGGGTTTTTTGCTTTTCCAATGACAAAGAGCTTAACTTTGTGTTTACCCGAAGCATTTGTGCATGCGAGAAATGTTATTATCTTCTTACTAACTTTCCGACCAGGAGCAGATGATTCCTTGACGCTCACCAACGTTTTATATGGTATGTGCCTGAAAAACAATCCAGACTCGTTGGCATTATAAATTTGTTCTGTAGAAGCTCACGCAAGTGAGGAAAGTTCTCTGAACGCCTTTCGCGTGGGAATAACCAGACACGATTCTTTTACATATGACTCAAGTAGCTCACGACTTCCSGTCCTTGACCAAGTATCCTCTGGGTAGCCTAAGAATATCCGTTTGAAGGCGAGCTATAGTGAGAAGGCGAAACATTCCCTGCATAGGGTTGTGCGCTGGGTTTGGGACCCGCCAAGTAAAAAAACCACCCCAATGAAAACGCAACAACAGCCTCGGATGAGAGACCCCACTTTTGATGACGACCATGGCAAACGAAATAAGGACTACGAATTGAGGGCATGCACCTGGAATGTCCGGTCCCTTAATTAGGAAGGTCCCGCTTCGCAGCTGGTTGAGGTCCTCGTAAAAATAAAGGCTGACATCACCGCCGCCCAAGAAATGCGATGGACGGGACAAGGACAGAGACGAGTAGGCCATTGTGGCATTTACTACAGTGGCCATATAAAGGAGCGCAAGTTTAATGTGGGATTCGTGGTGGGAGATAGACTCTGTCGCTGAGTACTATCTTTCACTCCGTCTAGCCATAATACAAATCAAAGCGAGGTTCTTCAACATATCGCTGATTTGCGAACACRCCCCGACGGAAGAGAAGGACGATGTGACCAAAGATGCCTTTTATGAGTGCTTGGAAAGCACTTATGAGAGCTGTACCCGCCACGATGTCAAAATCGTGCTTGGCGACTTTAACGCCAGGGTGCGCAAAGAAGGTATCTTTGGAAATACGGCCGGTAAATTCAGCCTCACGGGTTAAAGCTGCTCGAATTCGCCGGGGCCCGAAATATGGTTATCTGTAGCACTAGATTATAGCATAAGAAGCTACATCGAGCTACCTGGTTGTCCCTGGATCGAAAAATCACCAACCAGATCGATAATAGACGAAAGACACGTCTCCAGTGTTTTAGATGTTCGTGTGCTCCTAGGTCCTAACATCGACTTGGACCACTATCTTGTTGCAGCCAAGATTCGCACCCACCTCTGTGCAGCAARAAACGTACACCATCAAACACAAGGAAGGTTCGACGTCGAGAAGCTGCAATCACAACAGACAGCCGAACGGTTGGGGATTCCAAACTCCTTTCGTACGGCTGAAGCCAAATCCATTGGTATTCGGAAAGTGCAAAAGAACAGCTGGTACGACGAGGCTATCGTGTCGCAGCGGAGAGAAAACAGGCTGCCTACCTCGCAACGTTACGATCAACCATAGCGCGTGCGGTATGGGATAGATACCGAGAGTTGAAGAGGGAAGCGAGACGCATTTGCAGACAAAAAAAAAAGAGGCCGAAATGCGTGGGTACGAAGAGCTTAATAAGCTGGCCGACAGGGGTAATGCTCGAAAATTCTACGAAAAAATGCGTCGGCTTACAGAAGATGTCATGACAGGAGTATACTCTTGTAGAACCCCCAAAGGTGATCTAGTCACCGATGCCCAGAGCATACTTAAAGTATGGAGGGAACACTTCTCCAACCTGCTAAATGGCAGCGAACGCACAACCCCAGGAGAAGGCGAACCCGAT
>NW_017534767.1:14843-19433 GCF_001853355.1 Bactrocera latifrons | reverse complement strand
TATCGAGCGTATTGTGTGAAAGATTAAAGTCCACCGTCAACAAACTGATTGGACCTTATCAGTGTGGCTTCAGACCTGGAAAATCAACAACTGACCAGATATTCACCATGCGCCAAATCTTGGAAAAGACCCGTGAAAGGAGAATCGACACTCACCACCTCTTCGTCGATTTTAGAGCTGCTTTTGACAGCACGAAAAGAAGCTGCCTTTAGGCCGCGATGTGTGAATTTGGTATCCCCGCAAAACTAATACGGCTATGTAAACTGACGTTGAGCAACATAAAAAGCTCCGTCACAATCGGGAAGGACCTCTCCGAGCCGTTCCATACGAAACGAGGTTTCAGACAAGGCGACTCCCTATCTTGCGATTTCTTAAACCTGCTTCTGGAGAAATAGTTCGAGCTGCAGAACTAAATAAAGAAGGTACCATCTTTTATGAGGGTGTACAGCTGCTGGCGTATGTCAGTGATATTGATATCATCGGCCTCAACACCCGCGCCGTTAGTTCTGCGTCCTCCAGACTGGACAAGGAAGCAACACTAATTGGTCTGGCAGTGAACGAGGGCAAGACGAAATATCTCCTGTCATCAAACGTCGTCGCGCTCGCGTCACTGTTGACAGTCATAGCTTTGAAGTTGTAGATAATTTCGTCTATCTTGTAACCAGCGTAAACACCACCAACAATGTCAGCCTAGAAATCCAACGCAGGTTAACTCTTGCCAACAGTTGCTACTTCGGACTGAGTAGGCAATTGAAAAGCAAAGTCCTCTCTCGACAAACAAAAACCAAACTCTATAAGTCACTCATAATTCCCGTCTTGCTATATGGTGCAGAGGCTTGGACGATGTCAACAACGGATGAGGCAACGTTGCGAGTTTTCGCGAGAAAAGTTCTGCGAAAGATTTATGGTTCTTTGCGCGTTGGCCACGGCGAATATCGCATTCGACGGAACGATGAGCTGTACGAGATATACATTGACGTTGACATAGTTCAGCGAATTAAAAGACAGCGGCTAGGCTGGCTAGATCATGTTGTCCGGATGAACGAAAACACTSCAACTCTGAAAGTATTCGACACAGTACCCGCCGGGGGAAGCAGAGGAAGAGGAAGGCCTCCACTCCGTTGGAAGGACCAAGTGGAGAAGGATCTGGCTTCAATTGGAATATCTAATTGGCGCCAAGTAACGAAAAGAAGAAACGACTGGCTCGCGGTAGTTAACTCGGCTATAATCGCGTAAGCGGTGACTACACCAATCAAGAAGAAGAACACAAATGGGTCGACGGATGCTGTCTTATTGGAAAGCTTCTCTCCTCTAATTTTCAAGTGGCGGAGGTCATATCACTTTTTAAAATTAGATACCCAACCATTACTTGCATGAAAATATTTTGTCTTCTCTCATGGAGTTTGCGAGCTTTTGTTTTGACGATATCGATGGATGTAGGCACATTTTCACTTCTTGTAGAGAGCTTTTTTCTTTCTTGGGTATTCGCAAGATTTTAAGGTTTGCCGTTTTCCTGGCCCAGCTTCCATATTTGTGGCATATTTAAGTATACAAGCTTTTTTCTTCTTCATTCTCGTTATTGTCGACTTATGAACTTTATAATCAATACGAAGATCTTTTTTCGATACACCACTTTCTAGTTTATCCAAAATTTCAGTTTTTTCTTTAATTGTTAGTTTTATATTTTTTTTGTGACCACCATGACTTTTACACATAAAACACTACTGGCGTTTTGCAAAATAAACTGATAATGAAAGTCATTTGTTGACAATTGCTCTTAACACACACACAATAACAGCAAAATCGACAGAATAACTGTAAAATAGTCGGTTTATGAATACATAACAAAAAAATGCCAAAGAAGAAAACGACAAAAAAAAAGAACTGAGCAAATATGTATGTTGTTGCAGTTGTCAAGGTCCATATTTTTGAGTAGTTGCACTTCTGAAGGCTATGTTTATTGGTGTTGCAAGAATCAAAGAGTTGCGTGTATCGAGCGTTGCGGTTACCGAGTTTGTACTGTATATACATATGTAAAAGTAATATTATATAATAATAGTAAAGTATACAAGTACAGAACGAAAATTTAAATTTTGTTTCAATATGAGTGTATTTTTTTTATATCCAAAACTCAAATTTTAAATATTAAAATATATGTATGGTCACTTAACATACAAAACAATGAATAACCAAAAATAAATGGAAATCGCTGACAGATATAATAATTACAATTTATGCATTTTATAAGGAAAACTCAAATTTTGTTTCAATATGAGTGCATGATAACCAACAAATATAACCACTTTAACCACTTTGTAACAAAAGCTCAACACATTTTTTTATTTTTACGCAGAAAGGAGTACTACGCGAAAGTACTTCAGTCCCCCCGGGTATTCGCTCGGCCAGGGTAATTTTTTAAAGTGCGGGCGAAGGCCGCCAACGCAGAAGGAGAAGGATAGTATAAAATTGTAATATGTGTATAAAAAATTTATATTACAATCATATAAATATTATAATATTATCACACGATTTTACTTATCTGTACTTATTAAATATAAATCACATATTATTCATATATTCATATATGTATGCATGTGGAAAAGTGTTCACATATTCAATTTCAGGTCGAAAAATCTTCTTTATAGTTTTTTTTATAGTTAATAAAGAAAAAAGAAACACTCGAAAGTACAAACAAAGAAAACGCTGAAAAATTCTTCACTTTTGTTTTTCAAGGTATATAAACACGCTAAACTCTTTCAGCCATACGTTAGATAAGTGATTTTTAAATTACTAAATTTAGCTGAAAATTATAAAATAGATGTGAACTTATTTCAAGGCTTAGAGTGTATATTTAAATATACCTATAAAAAAACGTGAAACATAGAGAAACACATTTTCTTAGTGCAAATTTTTGAACTTTTAAACGTGAATATTTGTGAAAAATTAGTTATTTTCATATTGTTTTTGGATATTCCTCTTCTGAAGAAGCTCCCCTCTCCGTACAAAACCCCATTTCTACGGAAATTTTTAACCCCTCTGCCAAAGTAATCGGAATCGTGCCATTTTCGATTTTTGCGTTTTTTTATTCTGTTTCAGACAAAGCAAAATGTTGTTATCTCTAACTACCCTTACGGGGCATCTCGACAGGATAAAATCTATGTCTTACTAACTGAATTGCCGTGCCTATTGCCTGTGGTGACTCCATATAGCTCACTGTTTAAAATAGATGGAATAGTAGTTAGTTTGCCATGTATTGTAAGCAATAAGCTGTCTCTTCAGCAGTTTGCCAGCGCAGTTTTCATTTCTATGAAAATTTCGAACTGGCAACATATCCCATTTGCACATWTGCCGACTGCATTTTCATTTCGGTAATATGAAATTTAGAAGAGCGAGTATATAAGACGGTTGTGTTATACTATGAAACTAAAATACATTTTCAAAATAACATTTTTGCAAGAAATGAATATTGAGTTCAATACTTTAATTTACCGAAAAATTATGCGAATTGAGTTGGGAATGAGTGATGTCTTAAATCAAAATATCATTGCTCATATTTAATTGGTATATAAAATATATACCACAAAAATATGAATTCTTATTTTTCCCAGAAATACATTTGTAAAAAAAAGATTTCAACAGTTCAAGAGCTCAAAACATGCACTACATCAGCTACCTAACCGACGGCATTTCGCAATGTGATAAAATAAAATTTTCAAGAGCTCAAAGCATGCGCTACATCAGGTCGAACCTACCTATCCTACGCCTTTGCGCAAATGATTATGTTATAATAACAAATTCCCACCTACAGATTTGGCAATGGCAATAGCAATAGATTTCACAGTTAGTATGCCATACATGGTACAAGGGAGTAAGGAAAGTTCCATTCACCGTAGTAAAAGAGCCATTCACAGTCCTTAAGCTATCCCCAAGTGTACGATCCTATCATGGCCACCTCTGGTGAATAAGGGTGGCGAGAGGTTAAAACGGTTTTGCGTAAAGCAAAAATGTCTTAATATTAAATTATATATTTACAGTAYTATATTTATACATTTATAAATACTATTTTAAATTTTGCTTATAGAATGAAATTTAAAGCTGTTATCAAAAGATTTAAATATATCTTCTTGATATAAATAAATATGCTATATATTTTTTAGCGTTTTAGTTAACTTATTCATGGACAAATTGGAAATTTTTTTTGATAATGAGTGGACCAAAAGAGATAACTWTTGTCGAGAAATTTGGTATTACATATCGTAATAATTCGTCCGAACAGTAAAACACGATTTTTTATTGTAAGATAAATCAAGAGATAATTATAATAGGCATGTTTCCTATATTTTAAGTATAMATTTTGTAATCACAAACTACATACACGTTTTATRTGTCAGAATTTAGCTATACGCCTGCGATCAGGATTCCTATGGAGTGTTCCCAAATGGAGTGTTTGACCATCCTAACAGATTTACCATATTATTTTTTAGTTCTAAGCTAAGTTTATAAATAAAAAGACTCTTAAAGGAATTATTTTTTGAATTTGCAATATCTATATAGTAGTAAAAAGTAGTTTAAATTAGCTTACGCAACACT
>NW_017534767.1:12283-13738 GCF_001853355.1 Bactrocera latifrons | reverse complement strand
GAACTCCCCTTGACGTTTCTACAGTGGCACCTCTCAGCTGTGGCTTTGTTTACATAACATCAGCTGATAGTGACTCTACTCCTCCTCTACCGTGATGCCATACATTTTATCCTGTCGAGATGCCCCATTACTTTTTTTCGCTTCACTGCGAAGTATGAACTGTCAAGTAAGGCGGGGAATGTTTCGCTAACACATGTTCGATCGCGATCACTGACACATACGATTCATTGGATATTCCAAGCGAAACGAAGGATCGAATCGTTACATCCGYGAACGGATCAGCAAACGTACGAAAGATAACTACGTGATACGTCAATCGTATGCAGTGATTGTGCATTATGACATACGATAGCAAACGGATCGTAATGTATTTTCAACTCACAATAGTTTTTTAAATTCCACATTGCTTTAGATCTTTTTTTTTATATTAGAATAAATGCGTAACTGTCAAAACTGTTGCAAAATTTTCAAGAAACTAACGAAAGCCATTTAAATATTAAAATGGTTCCCATTTTTTATTTTTATTTAAGCTGTAGTGTAAGTGATGGGGATRAAATAAATAGTGCGGATATAGATCATAGTAATAGCGTTGGTACGGATAAACTAAAGAACCAAATTATGAATCCTCATTAACAAAATTTTCTTTGTAAATGTATCATTGAACAAAGCATAGTTATCTTAAAAAGACGATGGCGAATTTTAAGATATGGCAAGAGAGGAAGGTATCATTCCATAAAAGTGGAAGATTTGCTAACGTTTATGCGGCATTACATAACATCTGCATAAAATATAAAATAAGTTTTGAACCTCAAAATTGCGATTCTGATTACACACAAGAAATAGACACCAGGGTACGAACCGCCTCACCACAATCGTCCAAACGATAAGAGACCAAATAAAGTATTCTTTAATATATTTAATTAAAAAATTTATATATCCTTAATCTTGTAAAAAATTTTATTTTAAATGTAAACTAAAATACAAAAATTTTGATCATATAAATAATTTTTTTAATGAAATATTCCATTCAATGGCTTCTTGTTTATGTTACTTATTTACTAAAAGTTGTAAAAAAAAATACAATTCAAAAAAAATTTGCTGAAATTTCCATAAATTTGGCATTTTTCATTCGAATGATATTTCGAACGAACGGATACGTTTATATACTCGTTCATGTATGTCATCATGACAGATTACGATTGAAGCGTTACCATCTTATTTTTCTTGATTGGCGTAGTCACTGCTTATGCGATTATAGCCGAGTTAACAACCGCGCCAGTYGTTTCTTCTTTTCGCTACGTGGCACCAAGTAGATATTCCAAGTGGAGCCAGGTCCTTCTCCWCTTGGTCCTTCCAACGGAGTGTAGGTCTTCCTCTTCCTCTGCTTCCCCCGGCGGGTACTGCGTCGAATACTTTCAGAGCTGGAGTGTTTTCGTCCATCCGGACAACATGACC
>NW_017534767.1:9231-12204 GCF_001853355.1 Bactrocera latifrons | reverse complement strand
CCTTTCTATTGGATATGAAATTTGTTAAAATATTAGTGATATGCCCTTTCTATTGGATATGAAATTTGTTAAAATATTAGTGACTGTTTGAAGCCTGTTGAGAGATAGCCTCTTGAATTCATTTTGTAAATCAATGACGGATGTTGCATCTCTCCGTCCGTGAGAAAATGTTTGATCATTGTTTTCAGCCACAATATAAAGTCCTTCAATGCGTGTTACTCTTGATAATGCCACRTATACCAATTGTTGCGAATGCGTTCTTTCATATTCATAAACAACTTCATCGAATGTTGCTCCTTGTGACTTGTGAATGGTTATAGCACATGCAAACACCACCGGAAAATGATTACGTTTAGCAGTAATAGTTTTGTTATTATTAAGTGGTATAGTGCATAATTTTCTGGTTATGGGTACAGCAGTCCTAGGGATATTATGATCCGCAATAAACCCTGAAACTTTGCTTCGAATTTTTCTTCCAATTTTGTATGGATTTTAAAAAATGAGCCAACCTGTGAGGATTTCACCATTTTTATCATAATCGATAAAGCAAAGTTTTCCTACCGCACCATTAGCCAATCCATCCATATATATCCAATAGGAATATTATTTCATAAGGTAATCCACCCGTATCAATTGTCGACATTTTATGTAGCTTTTGCTTTATGAAAGCTTCTTGCTCGGTACCACGATAGCCTGTATAAACGTCGATTGCTACAAAAGTTACTTTATTTTCTTCTACGTTTAATATGGAGTTGTTGTACATTTGAACAGCTGAATTTGATAAAAATAGTCGTATCCCATGAGGGCAGACAATATCAGCTGTTTTTCTGCTAACGAATATCGATTCAATTAATGCCCTTTCGTCCGAACTCAATTTTGGTCCATTCCCAACTTTTGTAAGTGCATTGGAAAACGTACCATTTGCTTGTCTCATTACTTCAGTGAGTTCATAAAATTTCAAATCACGCCAAACTGTCGGCCCAGTCARTCTACGTTTTATTTGTTATATATATATATCGGTGTTGCTCTGACTGGAGGTAATTGTCTCAAATCACCTATTAATATAACATCTAAATTTCCAAAATTACTTGCATAATTACCGGTGACTTGTTTGAGACGTAAATCGATTTGCTCTAGAAGTTCTGCACCAATCATGCTTACTTCATCGAATATTATTACTCTGACATATTTAAACAATGATCTATGTTGCTGTGCGACCTCTAGACTCAATGGCATCAACTTTGACAATGATATTTTCAAAGCAGTATGTACAGTTGTTCCATCAATTGCTACAGCGGCTTTTCYTGTTGATGCACAAGTGATATAAGCAGTACAGTAGCCATTACTATCAGTAAACCGATTATAATACTGATACGGATTTAATAACGTTAATAAATAATAATTAAAAAAAAATTTCGCCAATAAGTATTTCAAATCAAATGTAATTATTGGCACAGCGCACAATTCGTTTACGTCTCGAGAGTAAATGCGACTGATGCGTCATGCTCTGTCATGTAACGTTCATTCGAATTGCCAAATTCTACCATACCGAGCGACTATAGCAGTGACGCGTTTAATACGTCTTTCTCGCTCTGCCTTCTGCTTCTCCCTCTCTCTCTCCCCTTCCCTTGGTGGCCACGAGCCTCTATTCTCCGATGGAGCGTTACATAGCAGCGTTACGGCTCAGTCTCATTCAATACCCATATTTAACTATTCTCTCAGTAGACTGCAGCCGACTTAACACGAAGGAGCGTTACATAGTCGAGCTTGACGGCTCAGTCTCTTTCAGTATTCACAAAATCAGTGCACAACGYGACTAAAAAGTTTTCACTTCAAAAATTTGGTTCATATAAATAATTTCTTTTTAATAAGGTATTCCATTTATTGCTTTCTAGTTTTTGTTCATCATTACTTTAGAATAAAAAAAATATATAATCAAAAAAAAACTATTCACATTTTCATAAACTTGTGTATTACGATTGGCATTTTTCATCAGAAGTGCACTTCGGGTAGAAAATCGTTCGGCTGCCTGCTGCGATTGCAGCTCCTCGAMGTCGTACTTGCCTGGAGATMTTAGCTGCAACATCTAAAACACTTGATACATGTTTTTCTTGGTGAATTTTCATATACTCATATACTGAATCTAATACTACAGATAACTATTATTTATGTGTCATCCCGGGGCTTAAATTTATCGACCGTTGTGTCAAATACAAACGCATCTTTGAGTCACCCTGGAGCGTGAGCGCAAATCAGCGATATGTTGAAGAACTTTGTCGCAATTAGAAAACTTTCCTCACTTGTGAGAACTTCTATACATGACTCCAACTTTGATAACTCATATAGTATAACTGACACATTCAGTAACAAATTTTTACATCTAACAGATTGTAAACAGATTCGGTAACCAAGGCCGTGTTCAATACAGCCGCCCTGTTACTAACTTTATATCATGTTGCTGATGTTCAGCTGATCTCTGCTAATTATTTCAAACAGAACGTGTTATGGGAACAATTTCTTTGGCGCCGCGATGTGAAGGTACCGTTGGAAAGAGGAAGTCCTTCTGATTAAAAATATATCGGGTTATAGCTACCGCAAACGCTTAGTTTAGGAGATATTCGACCATAAAAGATCAAAAATTCTCTAAATTCGTACATTTCAAGAAGCTATTTCATCACATTAAATACGCTTTATTCACATTTTTCACTTCAAATTTATTAAATTGCACTATAAACTTGTAAATAAATCCATATTTTACACTTTTATCATGTGTTTTACCTAAAAAATCTTTATTTTTTTATTTTAAAAATTACATTTTACACTCGTTTGAACCTCATTTGTTTACCAAAAATTACGACGAAATGGAGCGCTGCCATGTGATGATCACACAATTCGCTGAAATTCCTCTATTCATGCATATGGATATTTTCTTTTTTAATTTTATTAAGCAAATAAGTAATATTATATATATGT
>NW_017534767.1:0-8271 GCF_001853355.1 Bactrocera latifrons | reverse complement strand
CTGCACATTTCTTTATGTTTAGATCTAATTTTTTATTGAGACACCATGCAGAGAGCTGATCTATATCGTGCTGAAGTGCCTGGATATCTGAGTCGTTTACTATCGCTCTGCATATTTTCAAATCGTCGGCGTAAAGAAAGTACTCCGAGCTGAAGTTCGTACCAATATCATTGATAAATATGTTAAACAGGACAGGTCCAAGATGTGATCCTTGTGGTACTCCTGTTTTTACATCATAACTTGCAGACAGGTGACCGTTTACTCTGACTTGGAGCTGTATATCTATTGGGTAGGAGCTGAGCCATTTCAGGGCATTACCTTGTACGCCGAGCGAATTTAGTTTATTCAATAAAATGCTGTGATTAACTCTGTCAAAGGCCTTACTAAAATCAGTGTAAACAACATGTACTCTGTGCCCATTGTTCATTTCACTAAGTACATAGTTGACATATGTAAATAGATTTGATGATGTCGACCTCCCRCGAGTAAATCCATGTTGTCTATTGGTAATAATGTCTGTAAAGAATAAACTCAGCAGAGGTAAGACTAGTTTTTCAAATAACTTCGCTAGCGCAGACTGAATACATATTGGTCTATAGTTTGAGACTTCTGATTTGGGTCCATCTTTGTGTATCGGGCTAACATATGAAAGTTTCCATATTGTAGGGAAGGCACCCTGTTGTAGTGAGACGTTGAAGATGTGTGTTAGTGGTTCACAAAGTCCTGCTGCACAGCACTACCACTTTATATTCAAAACTCATATTTTAAATATAAAAATTGATGTATCGTCATCTAACCCTACAAAACAATGTATGATCAAAAATAAATGGAAATCGCTGACAGATATAGTAACTAAATTTTATGCATTTTATAACGAAAACTGAAATTTTGTTTCAATATGAGTGCATGGTAACCAACAAATATAACCACTTTATAACAAAAACTCAACACATTTTTTTATTTTTACGCAGAAAGGAGTACTACGCGAAAGTACTTCAGTCCCCCCGGATATTCGCTCGGCCACGGTTATTTTTTTAAAGCGCCGTCGAAGGCCGCCAACACAGAAAGGAGTTGTAGGATCAGGAAGAGTTTTTTCCAACCGCGTTAGTTCAACGAAAAAACAATGATTTAAATTAGAAAGTGGGCTGTGTAATTAAATTGGAAGTAGAAAATAGAAAACTTGTCACCTTGGTGGTTAGCAATAGATCACATTATTTAATGCAAATGAAATGTAATTAGGTACAATGATTARGCTTGTGCTAAGAGTCACACAAAAGGAGTGAAAAAACTCTCRCTGTTACTTTGTTGCGAACATATGTAGGCATGCATACGTGTGTATATACAAATGAGTTATGTAGGAGCATTATACACATACAATTTATAATACCTTAGTTTGTTAGTACAATTGAGTTTGTGGTCTTATATATGAGCAGGGATGGGCACGACCACAACCAAACGGCGCTCATAAAATGACAATGTGTTAGTGTATTTACTGTGTGACAAAGCGAATCAACGATCAGAAATAATCAGTCTGCTTACAGAAGTCGAATAAGTAGGTTTATGCTGCACGAAGTAGCGCATGCTACATACGAATATACATACGTGTATGTACGACGTAATTTTGTAATATAAAATATTAAAACTTCAATTGATTACCGAAAAACTATTAAACTTAAAATTTTAACTAAAAATTGATTCATTCTTCGCTACAATATAATATAATTGACGACCTCTTTATAATCTAAATCAAAATATGATACTTTCATTCTAATATAATATAACTGACGAGTTTATCATAATCTAAATCAAAATTTGATACTTTTATTCTAAGCAGGTCTTCTAAATGTTTATCTGTTAGCCCTTTGAACGATATTAACTTTGCCATATTTATGTATCCAATACGAGTACTCGCAGATACGTACATTCATAAATCACAAAGTAATGCGTACAGGTGTACTTAGCTTGACTTCTGATTGCAGACTGATTTCACTATCGCTTTGTGACAAAGTTCGTCCCATCGTAAGTGCTCGTTTTACTCTCTTCGTTGGGCGTGTTAGTGACAATCCGTGTGTATACGTATACGATCACTTACGCTCTTTTAGCACCTGCTATGACTTTGCCCATCCCTGTATATGAGTAACTAAACTTAAAATAACTTAATAACTAATAGGGTGTAACGTTAGTTTACCCAACAGGAGTACGCCAGTCATACCAATATGTTATAAATTTTATATATCATAGAGTTTTAGTTATTTGTGTTTATTAAATATAAATCACATACTATACATATACATATGTAGATAGATTAAAAATGTTGGAAAGTACTCTTTATTGTAATTAATATAGAAAAAAGAATCACGCAAAAAAAAAACAAACAAAGTAAAATCCTTAAGAATCCTACATATTCGGTGTTTAAGATGTTTCAACGCTTTTTTTCCTCCTAAATGTAAACAATCTAAAGTTGCAGTGAAGAGTGAGATAAGTGATTTTTAAAGTAATAAATTTAGGTAAAATATTACAAAATAAAATTGAAATGTGAACTTGTTTCACTTGTTTCAATGTTTAGAGTGTATATTTAAATATACAGAATGAAAAACGCGAATAAATTTCGTAAAAGATAGAGAAATACCATGTGTTATTTGTGCAATTTTTTTAAATTTTAATTGTGATTTTAAAAAATATAAGTTATTTTTACATTATTTTTCTATATTCCTCCTCTGGAGAAGCTCCCCTATCCTCACATACCCCATTTATACGGAAATTCGGTTTTTTCTACCCCTCCGCCAAAGTAATCGGAATCGTGCCGAAATATGGAAATTTTAAAGTATAAAAACTGCTTACAATGTGTTGGAAAATAAAAGTGAGAATTTTATGAAAAAATACGAAAAGAAGGATTGACTTATTCCCCGATGGTCCTGATTCCCTGATAATATAATATTTAATACAAAATTGTATTGCAATTCCTCTTTCATCTTAACGCGCATTCCAAATAGTAATGCTGCGTTTGTGTGACTTTAACACTGTCGCATCAAAGTAAGCAGTGCCGCAGGAATTTCACAACGAACGAACCTCAATATTTGACTTATTGCTAAACACCACTATCAACCATCACTCTATCACTTCAGTGCTTTACTAGTTTAATAGTATTTTTGGAGTTGTATACTTTTTGGTATSCTCTATACTTTAATTTTGCGCTAGATTCTAAAATATTACATTACGTTCATCAGAGTAAAAAATTCCGCTAAAGCACAAGATAATCTTTTTTTTTTTGGGCGAAGTCAATGTGTTTTCTACGGTTTATTATCTTTTCGAGTGGTTTTCGACGAAGCTTGTGAGATTTCAACCTAGCATTAATGATGCTTTTCGCTCAGTTTCGAGAATATCTTTTTTTTTTACTGAATTGGTGAAGCTGTGTGGTGATTCGTGGGCAGTTACGAATGGATCTGCCGTGACCATTTTATTGATTTTTAGCTGATTACCATCTGTGAGAATTGAAAATCGTCCAGATTTTTTCTACACAGATTAAATTTTTAAAGAGCGAACGGTTATAAAAATTCTTTCGTGTAAAAWTTTTTACTATATTCGGTAAGCCAAAATCAGCTAAGAACCGAATTTATGACCATAGTCGCAAAATTAGTACAAGTTAGTGCAATTTTGGCCAAACACTGGGGAGTCCTATTAATTCGCATACAACTCAATATTTATATATTTCTCCAAATTAAAAATAATATTGGATTAACAATTAGGGCAGACGTATGAGATACTCTTGAGAAAAAGGCATGTTTTATCTCTAGTGTCCGCTTTCTTTTAAGCATACTATGGACAAAAAACGATACACAAAGTAGGCAAGTATATTTGATTATTATTACAATTACTTTTTATTTTAATAAAAGATGTGATACCAATAGTTATAACATAATACTATGTATAAAGATTTATATAATTTAACATAGTTCTTTATATATTTTATCGTCTTCATTGCACTCAATAGCGAAATATGTCAAAATGTGCTTATAAAAAATGTTTGATTATCACTTATTCCGGAATAACTGATAATATTATATTAATGCATACAGGGAACAAACTCGCAAATTATTAAAGGTAGAAAATATTCTGGAAATTTTAAAGAATGCTGCCGAGTTGATAGCCATTAGCCGAATTAAAACCAAGGTCCCGACCATCATAGGAACATCTGTCACACCTCAATGTCCAATGAAGTAACGATCGGAATGCTTTTTTTGCACTTAATTAGTTTTTTGCATCACTTTATGTCCTAAGCTTAACGCACGGCACTTACAAATTATTGCATATTACTCTAAAATAATCACAGTAACAAATTATATATATTCTTTAGTTATTAAAAAAAACTTTATTTTAATGTATAAAATTATTACACAGAAGTATTTAAAATTTTTTTTGAAAATAAAAAAGAAACTGTTTGCATTGTATAAGGCATAGTCCATTTAATTTGTTCTATAATTTGGATTTTAGATTCATTCATTGATTTTTTTGGATCTAAACACTTAGGACAAAATTTATCACTTGAAATGTGGTCAACACATTCTAAATGGCAAGCGTGTTGACATAAAAAATAAATAGACGGTAGACTTAGCTTACATTTACAAATAGCGCACACACTGTTTCTAAATTCAATGGGACACAATCTAAAACTAGATAAGGAAGCAATAAAAGTTCGCAGAGAATTAATCATAACTTTAACACCGATACATGATTTTGTTTTGAAGTCTGATTGACTTTTGCAAAATAGTTGCTTTAAGTGAATTACATTAAAAAATTTTGTAACCGATATTCCTTGAACTAGTGTTAGGATATTTTGCTTATTTTCATTAAGCACATTTGTTATTATACGGTCTAAATGAACTTTTGCGATTTCCGAGCTACATTTCATTATATCTATTGTCTGCAAACTAATATTTTTCTTCGTAATACTTATTTTCTTCACATTGGCATTATCTAAATCGTTATACTTAATGCAATATCTAAAATACATTTGTAACATTTTAAAATTTTCGCACAAGTAAACAACTCCTGGCCAGAACGAATAATTTACAAAGTGTATTAAAATTTTTTCCGAATATGCTCCATAATTTTTGTTTAAAAAGTTTATTATAGTTGAAATATTTTTTCTTTCACTGTACCATTCAAGCAAATGTAATTCTAGGAGAACGTCAAATACTAACGATTTATTATGGACAGATATCAAATATTCCAAATATTCAATACAATTTGATTGTGTATTAATTAAAGGTGATATATAACGTATAGGATTTTTTGACACCTTAAGCAAAGCAAAAATATTTTTCCAATGTTTCGAAATTAGCATAGGCTGGTTTGTTATAGCATAATACAATTCATCCTCATAGGTTTCCGACAATGTGCAAATTGTTGTACCATTAAAACAGTTTTTAGAAAATTCACTTTCATAGGAAACGACATCTGCACTAGAGTTAAAACACAAGTTATTTCTTATATTACAACTATTCATAAGTTCCATTTGAGCATTTGAAGTATTATTAACATTTACTAAATAATTTATGTAATACGATAAATGATAACTGTACTCTGCATTTAAAAGTCTCTTTATGATGAAGAAGGGATCTATTATGCCTATCGTTTCCTTATATTTGGAGGTAGCAGATGTCAAGTCACCTTTAGACAGTAGGTAATCTCCAAAACTCAACAAAATACAACCAACAAAAGCTTTTTTTTTCTTACAAAGGCTTAATGCAAGGTCAAACAAATTATTATTCATTAACGTTAATATTTTGTTAAGAAGACTTCGTTCCTTAGTAATGTAAATCGCATTACGCATCAAAATGTAGCAAGATATTTCATTGGATACCAATATATCTTTGTTTAAGTTTGAAATTTCCTTTTGAAAAACAATAGCTTTGTTATATGTATCTATTATTATTATAAAACTACGGCTAATGTCTTCAGATTCAATTAATATGACAATATTTTTATTTAGACAAGTAATATTTTTTTTTTTGCCACCAATGGCGTAACAAGGACCTCTTCCATCTACGGTAAAACAATAAAGCGCATCTTCTCCGCCGACCAAGAAAAATGAATTTTCTGAATTATGTAGAATTGAACTAGAACTTATAGTCGACAAATATTCCAAATTTTGTTCGGCATTAATATTATTTTCCAATATATTATACAAACCAACTCTTTCTTCCGAACATACAAATAARTATAGGGAATCTTTCCTATATTGAAATTCTATACCGATGATGCTGCATTTACCGGTTGAAATGCAAAAGAAATTTGATGACATATCCAGGGTCATAAGCGATCGATGAATTAATAAATTTCCATTATCCAATCCAATAGAAATGCATAAATATTCTTTGAATAAACATGTGCAGATTGTTGTTACATGTCCATACTGACTTAGAACTGCTGAAGCCACACATGGAACGCCTTCACGCTTATTAAGCTTTGCAAGGTTTAACACTTCTACACGAATTTTTTTAGACGATTGTTCCTCAGCTAATAAAACCAGGAATTCGTTATTATTTGTCAGAGCGCAGAATCGGAGCTCAGAGCATTGGTAACGAAAACTAATGGTCCAACAGTTTCTGAAATAAACATGAATGAAACCCAACACTTCACAGAAAATATAGACATTTCCATTCGCGCAATGTGCAATTATTTCTGATTGTACATCAACTTTACAACAACTGGATAATAACACAAGGTCGAAAAATTCACAGCTCTTCCACTCATGAACAATCATAATTTATGCAATTGAAAACAAGTTTCGRAGCAGATTTTTAAAAGTTATTAAAAATTAATAATTAACATTATTATTACTTAGTAATGGTCGATAGCCATCGATGTTTTTTTTTAACGGGGCATCTCGACATACAAAAATATATTGTATACTAACTGTATTGCCGTGCGCATTGCCTGTGGAGACCTCATATTGCTTATGGAAAGCAATATATGGAATAATTAGTATCGGGACATCTCGACAAACAAAAAATGTAGGGCATACTAACTGTGAAATYTATTGCTATTGTCATTGCCAAATCTGTAGGTGGGCATTTGTTATCATTACATAATCATTTGCGCAAAGGCGTAGGKTAGGTAGGTTCGAGCTGATGTAGCGCATGTATCATTGTATATTTGTTTATACAATGGCATGTATTGAGCTCTTTATGTTTTAATATGGATGAAAAAAAATTATGTGGAAATTAAAAAAGAGGGATAATACCCTACGGGGCATACGGAGCATATTGACAGAATGATATTTGTGTCACATTAACCGTATTGCCGTGCCTATTGCTTGCGGATACTCCATATTTCTTATGGAAAGCAATATATTAAATACCAATTGGTTTGCCATATATTGAACACAATAAGGTGATACTTCACCAGTTTCACAGCGCTGTTTTATTTTCTATGAAAACTTCGAAGAGGCATTTCGGTTCAGCCAAATTAGCAGAGTGAGTATTAAGATGTATTAAATTATAAAACATATATTTAAAAGTAAGATTTTTCGAAAAAATTTATATTTAGTTTAATATTGTTAATTTGCAGAAAAGTTATGCAAAATTCGAACCTACCTACCCGACGCCTTTCCATGTATAATAATATATGATGCGAAACTCTTTGATTCGAGAAAGAGCTGTCAAAACTCTCGGTTTTTATAACATTTGCCAAATATACCGCTGAAGTATGCAAATATCGCGTTACCGTTATTATTTTTGGGTACCATCGATATACAACATAATATATACATATGTATATATGTTCTTCTTTTTTACTGGCGTGGACACCACTTAAGCGATTATAAACGAGTTAACAACAGTGCGCCAGTCGTTTCTTTTTTTCGCTATGTGGCGCCAAGAGGATTGTTTAGTATCGCGCCGATTAAGTATCGTTTATGGAGAAAAACAGGGTAGGGCTACCCCCCTCCCGACCCCTTATTGGAAAGAGGAAGGATTGAACTTTTTAATAAACCTCCCCTCGACCCCCTAGAGCCCCTATGGACCTGTAGGGAGGCCTTTGAAAATGACCAAAAATCAGTGTTTTTGCTCATTTTTCCATACAAACTGAAACCAATGCCAACATTTTTGTATGGACAAGAAATCAAAATAAAGAAAGCCAAAATGTTTCAGTGCAATGTATATACATATTTAATTGCATCTATCCTTCGGCCGCGCTTTAAAAAAATAACCTTGGCCGGTCCAACACCGGCTACGCCATCCACAGTATTTTAGCATTGAACACCTTTTC
>NW_017534766.1:32588-33806 GCF_001853355.1 Bactrocera latifrons | reverse complement strand
CGTACGGATAACGCGGGAATAGGAAATCGGTAAAGTGCAGGTATGCACTTTTTGTTGATACGTAAAATTTTAGTTATGCTGTTTATACATATGTACGTGTAGGTGTATGTCGCATTAATTTTGTTTCTCACTTTGTTTCGGTATGTAAGGTATGTACATATGAAAGTGGTGAGTAYTGTGCATATATGTATGTTTGGTTATTTTTCTTTTCTCTTTTAAATTTCGCRATTGCCCTAGCTTACTTTTTGCGCAATCCTGCTTATACTGTTTTGAGTATAAGGGGTATTGCCGGAAAATGTTGTCAAGTGAATACTTGAAAATTTTTTTTGGATCTTTAATGTTGTGTGTTCAGATACACAAATGTAAGCATAAGTAGGCCTTTTATCAGATATGTATATGCCAGTATATATGTATATAATCAAATATATATATATAAATATATATATATATGTATGTACTATACTATATACTGTTCATACATATATAWGGATGTACATATATAATGTACCAAACTGCTTTCGGTTTCCCGGAAATCAACCGTAAGTTCGAACAGTTTGGCGAACAGTTTGGTAGCAACCGTTCTATTAAAATTTACAGTATCGTATACAGTTTTAAGAGAGATCAACTGTAACTTACAACATACATATATGCAAATAAACAAATTTTTTAAAATAATAAATGGAGTTGATACACTCACTTTGTGCCGCTTCAAGGGACTTTGAGGGCTTTATATACGGGTTTTTGAGTGGTGGTAGTTTGCCACTGCATCCAATTTGGTTCCTCTCTGTGTTTCCTTTTCTTTTCGTTGCTTGTTCCGCAGGTTTAAATTTCCGTTCGTTGGTTGGCTTTCCTCCGTTGGTTAGCTTTCCGTTAGTTGTCTTTCCCCCGTTGGTTAGCTTTCCTTCGTTGTTTGGTTTCTTTTTATTAATATAACTTTTATAATTATTTTTTGGTGTTAATTTCACGTTTCTTATGGTTGTTCTCAAAGATATTAAAATTTTTTTTTTTTTTTAATATATGTTAATAAACTTCGCGCCCGTGTGGATTTTATTTGATAAATAATATGTCGCGCCCGGTTTTTGGTATTTTTTTTTTGTTTTTCGGTTTTAAGCACTGTCTTGTATGTATATGTATATTTACATATATGTATTTGGTTTTAATTTTTTTTTTTTTGATTTGTCACACCACGGAACCGTTTCGTGTCCGTTTTTTTTTTTT
>NW_017534766.1:24945-32108 GCF_001853355.1 Bactrocera latifrons | reverse complement strand
CTGACTAAAAGCCTGGTACGATGACCCTTTTGACCAGTGTGGTATGTGTTTGCCTGTGTGGATGTGCTCTCGCGTGTGGGTGGTGTTGATGAGTGTAGAAGTGTGGTGRGTTGTGTTGTGTGGTGTATTGGTGTAGTGGCATTAGGGGGGGCGGCTTATCTCATTTAGCCAGTATCTGACGGCAGGCGTTTTGTGTGGCGTAAACCAATATAAATATATAAATATAAAAATAAAAATACGAAAAAGACCGTTAAGCACGGAGGCGGTTCCGTAATGGTCTGGGGATGCATGGCGGCCTCGAGCGCGGGCAAACTCCATTTTATTGAAGGAATAATGGATAAWWCTATTTATTTGAATGTATTGAAGGCAAATGTGAAGGAAAGTGCGAGTATGTTGGGTATTGCTGGTAATTTCAAGTTTTATCAGGACAATGACCCGAATCACTCCTCGTTGTTGGTGAAGACTTGGTTGCTGTATAACTGCCGGAAGGTCATAAAAACTCCAGCGCAAAGCCCCGACCTTAATGTGATAGAGCATTTGTGGGATGAGCTAGGTCGCAGGGTTCAAAATAGGAGGGGCACCAACAGGGATCAACTTAATGCTGTGCTGCAAGAGGAATGGACGAAAATAACTCCAGATGTTTGTCGCAAACTGGTTGAAAGTATTCCTTAKAGACTCCAAGAAGTGGAAAAGCAAAACGGATACGCAACAAAATACTAAACATCGCACTTATTACAAACACAAGCCAAAAGGAAGTGTGTTGCCCGACTTACAATGTGGCCATATTTTTAATGAATTTTTACATTYTTGTTGTTGAGCGTCGTTGTGTTAATAAAATAGAACTAGTACTAACTGTAAAATATTGCTGAATAAATAAGCTTTTAAACCCATTTCTTGTTTTTTGAAAACAGTTTWCATTTCTTTAAAAAAATATCACTTCAACCTATTGCATACTTTTGCCCGACTTTGGATGTGAGCCACTGTATATATTTATTAAAATTCAGACGATCGATGAGAATATAAGTTATATATATTGGGAATTCAATAAAATATATTTTGTTTTAATCTTCTTTCAAAAGTTATATATTGTACACTGAAGGTGATACGCAAGTTGACTGTCTAAGTTCGCGGTCGAAATCAAAAAGAGACTTTTCCTTGTCCGTCGGACCCTTTTGTTCCCTTATGGTGGTGTGTTAAATTCGTGATGTTGTGTGCTTGTGATGTGGAATGTGATGATGATGTGATGTGAAATGAAGATGTGGTGTATGTAATGTGTGTAGTGTGGGAGTGTAATATTGTGAGGGAGGTCTGAGACTCATGTAGCCATCCCGAAACTGATTAGACTAGGAGTCGCTGCAGCTATTGCAGCGTTGCCACGACGCTGGTAAGACCCGTGGATCGCCGTGTTTCGGGTCTAGGCTGTCGACGCCGAATAAGAATTCCAACCCGCCGATGCACTTGCGTTACGGGTTGATGCCTTGTTGCGTGGCTGCGAGGTATAGCTAGCCTATTATCGTCGAACATCGCGGTGCGATGTAGCAACGTATGATGCGGCCTGTCGCAGATTTGGCAATCATATTCTTGCAGCCTATGCRTCTGCGATAGGCAGTTTACACAGTGACCGTGTGCCTGGGCAACTTGCTGTCGTTGCAACGGTCGCATCCCTCTAAATATCCCACAATGTTGCAGGCGATGTGGGCGTCGACATAGGGGGCATTTTATGCGATGCCCCTCCGGGACCCGTAATGAGCGGTTGCCTGTTGCGGGTGCGGTTGCCGGTGCTGTCGCCGGTGCTTTTGCTGGCGCTGTTGCCGGCGCTGTTGCAACGGCAGCTCGGGGCGCTGGGGTAGGCCCGGTGCGTTGCACGTTGGTAGCCGACCGAACGGTTGGCGTGGATAATCTATGTATTAAGGAGATTGTTAATTATAAATCTGTCATATAATTAGATATGAGCAATCGTGTCACGATATGTGGCAGGAATGGGTCGTCAGATTGATCGAACMTTTCCTGTTAGTTTTCTTTGTTATTTTTTGGCAGTTTGTTATTCATTGACGGTTTGTTATTTCTTAACGGTTTGTTATTGGCATATTTCTCGGTTCCATTTGATTAGCTTATTGTGTCGCGATAATATCGGTTTGCTTTTTTCGGTTTTCGGATTCGCGGTCGTCGCTGGTTTGTAAAAGGCACAGCTTCACGAGCGGTCTGGTTAATGTTCTGATTTGCGTACGGAGATCCACGTCTCGTATGTGACCGTCGGAGCCATAATGTAGCTTTTCTATGCGGCCAAGAGCCACTCGGTAGGGGTAGACAATCATTATGAATGAGGACACAGTCGCCAAGTCTAGGCGCWTGTTCAGGAATCTTCCAGCGGTATCTTTTGTGGAGATYMTTTACGTATTCGTCCTTCCAACGGCGGCTGAAATCATGATATAGAATTATAATTCGTTCCCATCGATTTAATAGCGAAAGCAACTCCACGCCTTTCTCAGGAATGGCCAGGATGGGTGCTTCTTTTCGAAAATGCCCTGGAGTTAAGGGGGTGAAATCGAAGGAGTCTTGCCAGAGTACTGTCAGTGGCCGTGAATTGAGAACGGCTTCAATTCGATTTAATAACGTTCACGCTTCGTAATTGAATTTATAATTTCCAGCATACCCGTGAAATGGGATTTGAAGCCTTTTACAGCTGATTCCCATAAACCATCTATATGAGGAGCGCTTGGGGGTATAAATTGCCAATTGATACCTTGAGAGGCGTACTTTTGTACGATGTAGGGTGACACTTGCTTTACCACAAATCCACACAATTGGTCCTCTGTGGCTCGTTGAGCTCCAATGAAAGTTTTGCCATTATCGCTCATGATTTTAGATGGGTAGGCAGGTCGAGCGACGAAGCGAAGAATAAACGCGCGACAGCCATATAGCCTTTCATGAGAGTAGGAGACCTTAACATAGACGCTTTTACCTGGAAAGGCCCAGCAAAATCAACACCTATTGTGGTGAAAGGTAGAGCGAAATAGCAGCGTTCAGGTGGAAGTGCTGCTATAATCTGCGTTCGCATCTTCTGCTTGGGCATAGTGCAAATCTTGCACGTGAAAATGCACTCCTTGATTTGCGGCTTAAGACGGAGGACATAATACTCCTGGCGTACCATATGTTGCATGAGGCGATGTTCGGCATGTAGCATTAAAATGTGGATGTAGTTGAGGAATAATGTGGCCAATAGTGAACTCTCGGGAGTTATTATGGGGTGGCGTTCATTGTATGTTAGGCTCGAATTAGCAAGCCRAYCATTGGCACGAAGCAGACCTTTCGTGTCCAGAAATGGGTTTAGAACTAAGAGTGAGCTCTGTATGTCAATCGGCTTCGATTCTCTTAGTAGTGATATATCGCGGCTGAAGTAGCACGCTTGTGTATAAGCGATTAGTGCGACCTCTGCTTTTTGTAATTCTAGGTGCGTCACTGTRTTGCATGGGAAATTATGTGACCCCTTGACTTTGCTTGTGAGATGTTCTATATTGAGTTTATAGGCAATTACTCTGAGAGCCCTTGGAAACGATGAAAATCGTTAAGGAATGTCGGCATGATCTATTAATGTGTGAAATGTGGCGATTTTTTGACCTTCTGAGGCAATAATGTTGCGCATGGGAGATTGTGGCCAAGAATCAGGAGATTCTATCAACCATCGGGGGCCATTCCACCAGAGGGTGGTGGTGGCAAAGTGCAGTGGCTTGCAYCCTCTAGTATCAAGATCGGCAGGAACGTCAGCACTGGCTACGTGACGCCACGTGGCTGATCCCACTAGGTCAAGTATTTGAGACTTTCGGTTAGAAATATACGTCTTCCATGCATGTGGTGGTTTTCCAACCAGGCTAGTACAATTTCTGAAGCGGACCACATATATAGTTTGCATTTTGTCATGTTAAAATGCATTTGCACCATGGCTACTAGAAAGTAGTAGTGCGCCACATAACTCAAGTCGTGGGAGACTTATAGTTTTTAAAAGTGCCACCTTTGCTTTTGCTACTAATAAGTGGCTTGTGGTCGTGGTATCACTTTGCGTGCCCACATAGATAGTAGCGCAGTATGTCTTTTCTGAGGCGTCACAAAAGCCATGTAGTTCGACTTTGTGATCGGGAGCTTAATTTACCCATCGCGGAATTTGAATCTGGGAAATGTCATTCAGATTATTTGCGAACTGGGACCATTTTTCCTAGCGGAGAGGTTTCACTTGTTCGTCCCAGTCGGTTCAATCTAGCCATAATTCTTGAATTAAGATTTTCGCTTGGATCATAATTGGCGAAAGAAATCCTGCGGGGTCGCAGGGGTTTTGCCACCGAGGATAAAATCTGTCTTTTTGTGATGGATGATAATGCAGATATGGACTCTGTTATGTATGAAAACTGGTCCGATATTGCATTCCATTGGATGCCTAGTGTTTTTGTTGTACTTCCCTTTTCGAATATAAGGAAATTAGTGTCCACCAAATTTTCCGTAATCTAATTTGCCGTAATCTTTTTTAAAGCAAACCCTGCGGATTTCAGGACTTTTATTACCTGTGATAAGGCCTCGAATGGTGGTGGAAGAGTGTGACTGCCAGACAGAATATCGTCTACATACGTTTGAGTTTTCAACACTTCAGTTACCAGAGAAAATTCTGACTTTGTGTTGTCGCGTAAAAGACTGGAGGGGGATCTTCGAAACATAATACGTTGAAAACCTTGGTCGTCTTTATGTATGACTATTTGCCGATACATTTTTTCAACGTCCCCATTGTATACGTATTTGAATATACGCCAATTTAATATCAGAAGCATTAAATATGGTTGGAATTCCCTGAACTAGTGGCTTTCGAGGCAKTAAAAACAACTCTTATTTTTGTTTTTTTCTTGTCTGATTTTACTACTGCGCGATGAGGCAGGTAAAATTAGTAGTATTTGCCGTTGACGATTTTCTGCCCTGGGTTTACTTCCTCCATATGATTTAAATGGAGATATTCTTCTAACACCCCATCATATTCAGATTTTCGTTCACCTTTTTTAAGTAGGTTTCTTTCCATACTTAGAAACTGCTGTATTGCAGAGGTGACCTAAGGCGAGTGTGTTAGGAAATTGTTGATTAAAAGGTAGTCGTACGACGTACCGACCATTTTCTGATCTAGTAGTTGTGGCTTTGTAAAAATCCTCGCAATACTGATCTTCAGGTGTGTGACTGATATGGGGGGAAGTTCTTTTAATTCCCAAATTTTTTTCAATTGTGAATTGAGGTACTCGTTTGAGACTTCCTCAACTTGAGTTGTCAATGTTGTAACTGGTTCCACTTAAGACCCATCCGAAAATGCTATTTTGCGATAKAAGTGTATTTGTGATTTTCTCAATACCTTCGAGTATTATCTGCGGTATGAGACCGCTGCCTAATAGAAGATCTATTTGAGCGGGGGTGCTGCAGTTTGGGTCTGCTAGCTTTAGGTGTGAAACTTTTTGCCAATGCTTGCTATTGTGATAGCTTGGTGACATATTGGTGAATTGCGGTAAGACAATAGCTTCTGCTTGTATGCCTTTATCCGCTTTGGGGTAAAATAGGGTAATGGGACAGATTTAATTTGAGTTTTGAACTACTCCGCCGCCCATTGCCGTAATTTCAAAATTGGCCAGTTTTGTTGGCAACTGTAGCCTTTTTTGGTCCCTAGACGCCATAAATGATCGTTGTGATGCTTGGTCTATTAAGGCTCTGAGCTTAAACAGTTCTCCTCGGTGTTCGATGGAGAAAACTGCTGTGGGTAATAGTATCCTACTGTGATTTTCGCTATGTAGCGTTTGGGTTTTACTGCCTTTGAGCAATTTGTTGTTGCAACTAATCCTGAGAGGTGAGCTGGAAAAATTTGTTGTATGTAACATTGAATGATGTCTGCAATTTCATATTGTGTAGTAAGAAATTCTTCCATTCGCTGTCACGTTGGGCACTTTCTTCGCGATGTGAGCGATTGCTCCCACAAAAGTAACGATTTTTCTGGTAGTGCAGCTGTGCATATATTTACCAGACTGGGGTCCCAATTATCTGTGGGAATATTCTGTGTCGATAAAATCGACAAACAATTTGAAACAGTGGATTGAATCTTTATGAATTCTTTCTGAATTTTTGGTAAATTCATTAATATCGTCACCTCTTTGTCGACCAATATTATCTCGTTTTCATAACGTGCTTTTAGAGCTTCACTAGCAAAATTGAAATTTTCGTCATTAAGAGCGAATAGCTGTTTGACTATTACGTCTGCTTGACCTTTGGTTTTGTATCTGAGGTGATACAATTTCTGCGCTTGTGATAATTTAGGATGGTTTATGTGCACTGCTGTAAACATGTACCGGAAGGACGGCCACTGTTCATAACCACCATGAAATATATCTGTGTCGCATACTGGCACTTTAAGGTGAATGCCTGAACTTGCCTCTTGGGCTTGTTTTTGTGGCAGCTCTACTCTCGGTTGTGGAGTAGGTATTAGTTGTTTCAATATATTCTGAAATTTCGAAATTATTTATGTAGTTTTTTTTTAAATAATTCCAAATTTTTATTTCAATGTTTTCATAAGTTTGCTTATTTATGACAGTATAATTTTCAAATGTTATTGAACATTGAATGGAACATGTTTGATAGTCTACAATATTTTCTCCTGAAACTAATATCGCTCCTGGTTTCATTTATTTAATTTGCAAGTTTTTTACTTTTAATTTATTACATTTTCCCTATTTTGTTTAAAATTTCTGATAAACATGTAATTTTTTTTATTTAGTTTACAATAGGTTTTTGAAATTTCTGTTTTACAATTTCGAATATTAAAAAATTTATTGTTACAGTATATTATGTTCTRGTCAATAATAAGCTTACCATCTAATTGAGCTATGCTCTTACATCATAGTACTTACATGTTAGTTCTATTTTAGGGTATTTTATATAAATTATAATTATATCTCCTTTTTGGGCTATTTTAAATTTAGAAATGTCCATTAAATCTGTTATGGTCATTACACCGTGGTGGTAATATGTTATGTTTTGTAGTTTATCAAAGTGTAAAATTGTTTTATTTAAAATTTAAATTTTACCAAAAGCAATTGCATTTATTAAATTTTGCAGTTCATGTATAAAATATTGATTTCGTTTTCTTTTTATTT
>NW_017534766.1:22509-23550 GCF_001853355.1 Bactrocera latifrons | reverse complement strand
CGATAAGGAATCGCCTTGTCTGAAACCTCGTTTGGTATCGAACGGCTCGGAGAGGTCCTTCCCGATTCTGACGGAGCTTTTGGTGTTGTTCAATGTCAGCTTAGATTAAGCTGATTAGTGCAGTCAAAATTAAAATAGTCATATTGGAAACCTATAATAATTATGAATTTCTATTATCTTTATGAAGAATTCTGTTTCTATTATTAATTATTATTTTATTCTCTAAATTTCCTATGCGTTAAGGACATAAATGTTGGTGTGGTAAAGCTTGGTTCATTGTCTAAAGTAATTTGGTATACACCTGTGAAATTTTGAAGCAATTCTAAACCCTTTTCTTCGATATTTCATTCATCTTCTATATGTTTTAATATTAAAAATTTTGAATTAGTGTCTATACGTGTGATAAAGTTTAGTTTCTGTGCGTAGAAAATGTCTAAATGAAGTTGTCCCCTTCTTTATCTGGGATTGGGGCTTTGCCTATTGGTATTTTCTTGGGATGGCGATCGTATTTATTTTTATTGTATCCAATGTATTCTTTCATTCTTTTCCTTATTTCGGGCCAGCAATATAATTTCTCTATTTGTTTAATATTTTCATTATAGTTTCTATGAGCTCTATTATGGGTTTGTTCGATTTATCCGGAATGATCTTCTCTATTAATAATAACGTTGGAAATAGTTTTGTAAATACAAATTTGTTCTGAAAAGTTTGTTTGAGAGTTTCTTGAACTTCATGCTAATCTTCAACAGTACAGTGAATCCCCGTCACTAGCTTTAGCTGAATATATTCTTTCGAAGTTGTTAATACATTTTTTACTGTATCAAATTCTATTAAATGCCTTTTATTTTCAAAAGTTTCAATTAACTCATGGACTCTAAATCTGTTCTTACATAATATTATTTGTTGTTTAAATTGATTTATGTGTTTTTGTGTCTCTTGTATTTGAACGCTTTCACTACTSTGTGCTGAAAGTTGGGATTCCTGACTCTGGGAATCATCAGAAATGTTGTATAATTCAAGACGCGACAATGCGTCAGCTAC
>NW_017534766.1:20436-22009 GCF_001853355.1 Bactrocera latifrons | reverse complement strand
TTCAAATTTTTTTGTTTTATTTTTAGAAATCCTACCGTTTTCTCCTGATAGGTATTTTGTAAAAGGTTTGGCTACCCCAGCATAATCAAGCAATTAACAAACATACGATAATTTCCTGCAAGTTCCAATTTTCATATTAGAATTTTTCAATATTTTTGTAATTGTTTCCAAATCCTTTAAGTGTTAAGTTACATTTTTCGAAAATATAATTATATCATCCATATAAACGTGGCAGATTTTTCCTATATGTTCTCGCAATATATCATCCATTGCTTTCTGAAAAATTCTAGGGGCATTTTTTAACCCAAAAGGCATCCTCAAAAATTCATACTTCCCATTATTAACGGAAAAAGCTGTTTTGATGAAATCCCGATTCTAGATCAATGGCTGAAAAATATTTTGCTTTGCCTAGATTAGATGGTATTACGTTTGTATCCGGAATCGGATAACGAACAGAAATTGTATGCACATTTATTTTTTTGTAGTCAATTACCATTCTACGTTTTGGCGTTCCATTGTCATTTGTACTCTTTTTTGGTATCACCCAAATTGGTGAGTTATATGGACTTTTACTAGGTCTTATTATATTATCGTTAATCATTTTATTTATTTCTTCATTAACAAACGAGTTTACAGAWAAGGGATATGGATATTGTCTGCTCCATATCGGATCCTCACTTTTCATTTTTATTTCCGCTTTTACATTTGTCATGAAGGGAAAGCTTGTATTGATATTTGAATGCATTTGAGCAATTTTTTCTTTTATTTGTTTTTAAGTTCAGTTAATTTTTCATCTTGATTTTCAGTATTTAGCTTTTCGGAATTCTTTTCCGAATAACAATCATTATTGTTATCCATTTCTGAGCCTCTTTCACCCAATATCGAATAGTTATCATTCGTATTGCCGGCAAATTCATCGGCCGGCGTTGTAGAACATTTTCGTTCCACAATAGTTTCTTTATAAYTATTTTTTTCATTATGCTGGTATAAGTCTTCAGCTGGCGTTTTAGGACCTTTCTGTCCCAAAATAAATTTTTTTAACATAATATTGCCGGTAAAACTTTTTCGTTCCACATTATTAATATTTCTTTAATTGTCAATATTATCGATACTTTTTTCGATTACTTTTTTGGAAGCTTCTTATTCCTTAGTTTTGTTTTCAAAATAAATGTGCATAGTTTTGTTTTCGTTTTTATACTCTCGCAACAATGTTGCTAAAGAGAGTATTATAGTTTTGTTCACATAACGGTTGTTTGTAAGTCCTAAAACTAAAAGAGTCAGATATAGAGTTATATTTACCAAAATGATCAGGGTGACGAGTAGAGTTGAAATCCGGATGTCTGTCTGTCCGTCCGTCCGTCTGTCCGTCCGTCCGTGCGAGTTGTAACTTGAGTAAAAATTGAGATATCATGATGAAACTTGGTACACGTATTCCTTGGCTCCATAAGAAGGTTATGTTCGAAGATGGGCAAAACTGGCCCACTGCCACGCCCACAAAATGGCGGAAACCGAAAACCTATAAAGTGTCATAACTAAGCCATAAATAAAGATATTAAAATGAAATTTGGCACGA
>NW_017534766.1:12018-17876 GCF_001853355.1 Bactrocera latifrons | reverse complement strand
GATTCGTGCCCCACGTTGGGCGCCAATTAATTCCCGCGACGAGGGAATTTTAAAAAAGCATATGTTTTACATCCGCGAACGCACGGATAAAATAAGAACACGTGTGGTTCCTGTGGATTGCCAGATACAAATCAAATCTTTATTTCTGATTTACTAATATATATACATTTTTGACTTATTTACTTAAAGTAAAAGCTAAAACTGAAGTGTAAGCATCAGCTTGATTGAATCCAGAACAAAGAGTTAATTACAATATTAGCTGTGAMAGCAAATTCCAGCAGAATGTTAAGCGTTTTGTTTTTTTTACGATTGTTATTGTTATGCCTTCTTGTGAGGGCGAGCGATATTGTTTTGATCATAATGGATTATTGGATTGAGAACGGAAAAGGCATATTGAATTCTTAAATAATCAAAAACGTTAATTAAGATAAAAATTAAATATTATATAAATATAAGGTGTAATTGCAAAATGCAAAGATTCAATTTTATTTACAGTTATGGTAAGGTTTCTATGCGGAGACTATCGTTAACCTGCATGTATATATGTATTACGCTTTGGTCAGTTACACAATCCTGCTTATTTTTGTTGATGAAAAACCAAGGAGTATTGCGGGAAATATGCCAATGTGGATTTTGAATATGTTTTGTACGCAACCCTGCTTAATTTTGTTAGCCAAAACGAAAGGGGTATTGCGGAATATGTGCCAATGTGGACTTTGAAGCAATGTGCGTATCTACGTATGTGAAATACACTTATGTACACATTTTATAAGTATGTTATAAAAAACATTTTATGTTATATTTAAATTGTACCCAATGTCGCTATATATGCCGGTTAATTTTTCAACGTATTTTATATATATGTATTTTTTATATATTTTTGTGTAAGTAATTCTTATAGGGTATTCATATAAGCTGACCTTTTCTGAWTGTCTTATGTGCTAATGATAGCTCGTTTAGAGATCACTGCACTTTGTACATACATATACATATATGTAGGTATAACGCTTTTATAAGCAATCCTGCTTGTTTTTGTYGGCCAAAGAACAAGGGGTATTGCGGAATGTATGTCAATGTGTAGCGTAAGTGTGGTGAATTTATGTATGTATTAAGCGGCGTAATTTTTGTTGCTTTTGCTTTAGCAAATAACATAGACTAATCGTGGGCCTTATGCAGGTACGTACATATATATGAATATGCGTATTCGCAATATTCCTAATTTTTTTTTTTTAAATATAGTATGTAATAAATATCTACGAGTATATAAGTAAATGCAATTTGAATAGAATATATATAATAGTATGTTTGTATTTTGCTCTTTATCTTTTCTCCTTTTTCTATTCTTCGCTTTAGGGTATACCTTTTTGTTTTTTGTAAATCTGCCTTCGCTTACGGTTTAAGCAATCCTGCTTACTGCTTTAACAAGCAGAAGGGGTATTGCGGAAAATAGTGCAAGTATATCAATTTTTATTGTATTTGTATTTTTTTTTAAGATGTAGGAGAAATGTGAATCCCGATATTTTTTGGTTTTGTGTTTTGTTAACGTTCTGACTCCCCTTTTTTTGGAACTGTTTAAACGGGGTTTACCAGTACGAACAAAACTGTCCACAGTTATACATTTTCTTCTAAATTTTGTGTTCTGATACGTTCGGTAAGAGTATTATTTATTCTTTCTACATCAGAATTTCCTATATGGCTATGTGGTTTAGTGGCATGAAATTCTATATTTTCTCTATTTAAAAAGTTACGGATTGGTTTTGAATTAAATTCATTATCGAAAACAAATTTTTTTAGATGACAAAAATTCAATAGTTTTATATAGGATCGTTTGACTATTTCTAACGGATAAATGGAAAGAAATAACATGCTTTGAAAATTTATCGGTAAATATTATAAATGTTTGTTTACTGTTAACATAAGCATCTATACGAACAATTTCATTAACYGTATTTGGTGTTTCGGTAATTTGAAAATTAGCTTTGATTGGATTTCTATCATATTTTCCACCATTACATATGTTGCAATTATTCATTATTTCATGGATTTTAACGATAGTTCTTTAGTTCGTATTCATCTTCAATGTCGTTGGCAAAGTTTGTTCAATTTACAAAAGAAATATTTTGATTGGTTGCGAAAGTATTTAGAAGTATTTGTTTTACTTTATTATGTTATTTTTCATTAAGTTCAAAATATATAGCGATCTTACCTTTTTCAAAGTGTTTATTTACAATATGTATGACGTTGGTAAAGTTGATATCTCTTATATCGATAAAAATGCGTTTCTTCTTGAAAATATTTTATACTAATTTTTTTTTTGCTTCGACTAAAATTAATTGCTGTTTGGAACGATTTACGACTGTATTGAGAATATTAAAGTGATTATAAAGATTTTCTTCAAGAGAATGGCTAGTTTGGATTTCTATTGAAAGCATTGTTTAGTCTTGTTGTTCACCTGCGTTAAATATTTTATTTGCAACATTTTGTAAAGGGTCACTCCCAAATTTTCGGAATTCACCATGTTTATTTCATCACTGTTAATTCGACTTAGAAAATGTGCTATTTTATTTTCTTTACCTGTTAAGCATATCCTTATCAGGATTTTTTTTTCTGCAACCATTTAAGTGGTTGGTGATCTGTTTTTAGATCGAATTCTATTCTGTAGTATTTTACTGATCACAGTATTACTAATAGTTCTTTTCGATGGTTGAGTAATTTTTCTCGTGAGTATTTAATTTCGTGAGCATTTGAAATTGGATGATCGTCTTGTGTGAGAACTGTGCCAATAGCAAAGTTGCTGGCGTCTGTAGTTAATTTAAATATTTTTGTAAAAATTGGATGCCTTAAAATTGGGGGATTTTTAATAACTTTTTTTAATTTTCGAAAGTGGTTATATAACTTGTGTTGTAGCGTTAATTTTTGCATCTTTTTCCGATATGCAACCATAGGATAAGCTATTTTAGAACAGTCTTTTATAAATTTTCTGTATAAGACGGTAATGCCTAAGAAAGATTTTATTTGCTTTTAAAAAAATGTAGTAGAGTCGTCGAACAGAATGCAGTCTTCAATCAACCTAATTGTAGAATGGACAGAAAAATGGAATATTTCTCTCTACGAGTTGAAGTCTATACATATAATCTTCACTAACAAAACTGATACGTATATCCCCTTATATATTGGGAATGAAGTAATCCGTACTCCGATTCGGCGAAATATCTTGGTTTGACGCTGGATGCAAAGTTAAAGTGGAAGGAGCATATTCAAAGAAAAGTTGAAGAACTTAAACTAAAATACAACAAAATAAATTGGTTAATCGGCAAGAAATTACCCCTAACAACCTCAAATAAAATTTTTTTCTACAATCACACGTTAAAGCTCATTTGGAAATACGGAATTCAGCTAAGGGGATGTGCTGCACCTTTATACATTGAAATGGTGCAAAGATTCCAAAATAAAGTTCTACGAACAATTGCAAATGCCCCGTGGTACATACGGAACTCAGATCTACATCGTGATCTTCACATAAAAATGGTTCGGGAAGTCATCCGCGAAACGGTATCGAAACATGCCACAAGTCTTCAAAACCACGTAAACTCTGAAGCCCGACAACTAGGAGAGGCTAGATATAGCAAGCGCAGATGGAAAAGAACAATGTTCCATGACCTTCTAAGCAAATAACAAATATTATAATATTTAGTTTTTAATACACAGTTTAGTTGAAAAAGATTCTTAATAGAGCTTTATTGTTTTACATTATAAGTTATGAAAAATATTGCTGTTAGTACATATGTCACAAGTTGCAATTCGAATGAAATATAAAACCATATCTTGTTACGTTTCAATAAAAAAAAAATAAATTCCTTTTAAGAAAATGGTAACTTTAGTTTTAGGATAACTTCAACTTTATTTGGATTTCGTTTTTTTCCTTCAGGAGTTAGTATATTTCTTAGAAAGTCTGTTCCTTTCTTTAAAAACCTACATTTTTCTAAACRTATTTTCAATTTAGCTTGTTCTAGTTTTGTAAAAATTTTTCGCATACAAATAAATACTAAAAGTCAAAATGTCGTCTAAATATACAACGTATCTTGTTTATAAAATCTCGAAGTACTGAGTTCATAAGACGTTGGAATGTGCATGGAGCATTTTTAAGACCGAATGGCTTATTAAGACGTTAAATTCTTTCGGAAAAGGTGTTACAATTTTATATTTTATTTCGTTAATTCCGTTGATAGTTCCATACCATAACGGTTTGGAAAGTTTTTCCTTTTGAAAATTTTCGAATAGGGCGTTTGGGTTTGTGATGCTAGTTGATGAACCTGTATCTATTAGGCATTTAATTCTGTGATTTTCTATTGTTACTGTTGTTATGGGGAGTTGAGGGTTTGACGCGGTGTTAAAAAATTTACTTCACCATTGCCAATTTCCATCAAATTTGAATTATTGGACAAACGTCTTGTACTTGGATTGCAATCGACGCTCATATGACAGCTTTTGGTCTGTCTCGGTAAATTTGGTTGTATTTTATTTGCAGAATTATTGTACCCGTAATCGTAATTATTCCGATTATTTTAATGGTTTCGATTAAAATTTGTATTACGTATGTAATTGTTATTGTTCCCGCTTTGTTGTTTATTTGCCGTTTGTTGGTTTGGTTTGTCTGTTTTCTGAAGGTTTATTATGTTCATAAGATTTATAATTTTTCTTGAAACCTTCTCGTGCTCAGCTGTGAATTTTGGTGCTCTGTCGAATTTATTTAATTTATATTCAAGACTTAATTGTGAAAATATTTGGATTAATAGATCTTTAAGATAAGTATCAATGTTATATTGTGCTATTGAAGCTATTGAATTTACTTTTATTTTGTGTTAGCTAATTTAAATTTATTGTGCCGAGGGATTTTGAATTTGTTTTTGTGCTACATTTTAAATAGTGCAATTGTTAGTGTTAATTTACATTGCTTACTTAAATTTCTCTCTTGTTTTTATTCGTTTTCATTGTTGTCCACAGCTGTTCGCGAGTTTCTTACTTTTCGTGTGTTACAGTGCATCTGAAACTGCTCGCGACATTGGTTGTTATCTTTGATAACTAACTATTTTTATTGCATTCATTTGTTACAAATATATTATTTTTATTTTTTGCTCCTTCTACTTTTATTATTTAACATCTTTATATTTTTGTTTAATATTGTTTTTGTTCATTATGATTTGTAACTTTCCGAACTGCTCTGTGAAAGGCGAGTCGGAACGCTTTGTTTCTTGCTGGCTTTGTGATGGTCTTAAATGTGCTGGACTGACAGGTAGGATCTTGGATTATATTCTTGACAGTAAGGGATTGCGCTGGTCTTGCCTAAAATGCAGGCCAACTGAAATTGAATTGTTTAAAGTTTTTAAGCAGGCGCGCAATGGTTTCAAGGAAATTGGTCGTGATTTTGAAACCCTTGCTGAAAAATTCAGGCATTATGAAACGCTGTTTCAATCGTTTCAATGTCTAAATACTCAGGAAGAGAATCCAAAAACTTCATCTAAACGTAAACGTCTGTCTGATGAAGATACCACTGTATGTCCTTAAAAAGAATACCTCCACCCACTATTGACCTCATTAATCTCTCATCCCCTCGTCCTCAAGGAGAGAATGTTCCGTCTGCTCAGGACATTGAGAAAACTGCTACTGAACACGGTACGCGGAAAACATCTCAAGATCCGCCTCCAAATACCTACAAGTCAGCTAATAAAAATTTAGTTGTTATACCGCGGAAAAAGGCAATTTTTGTCTCGAGATTTGCTGCGGATACCTCAGTCGATGATATAAAAAGTTACATCTCGTCGAATTTAAAAACGACAAATACAGACGTCCGTAAATGT
>NW_017534766.1:0-9958 GCF_001853355.1 Bactrocera latifrons | reverse complement strand
AGAATTTAGAGATCCGCTTACCACAAAAATTCTTTTTACATCTTTGGTGAGGCCTATATTAGAGTATGCTACCCTTGTTATCTGAGTCCGTTCAAAAATAATTTTTGCTTTTTGCTTAAATCATTTGCATTGGGATTCCAGTTTGATGCAGCGTGATGAAACTGCGCACTACACTGTGGCGCGAAGTGGATGCAATTCCGTCACATGGAGTATGTGTGGGTTGGAAGCACTCCATATTCGACAATTTTGTTTGTTTATGTTGCCGTTTAAATCGAAATGGGCCTCGTCAGACATGAAAATACAGCTCAACATGTTTCCATTCTCTTCCACCATTTGAAGCTTCTTCTGACAAAATTCCAAGCGAATCGGCAAGTCTGCAGCGTTCAGTTTATTGGCCATTTGAATTTTATATGGGAATAAGTCCAAATCTTTGTGCATTATTGATTGTAATGACTGTTTGCTTACAGCCAGTTGAGCAGATAAGCTTCTTGTCGAAACACGTGGATTGTTTTGTATGGCAGCAGCTACAGCAGCGATTGTTTCCTCCGTTCGAACTGAAGGGTTTCGATGGTAGGGTCTTCAGTTGACTCTCCCATGCTCGGCAAAATTGTATATAAGTTTCATTATATTAAACTACAGACTGCAGTGCGTGATAGCGGTGGACAATCCAAATTCTTGTTTCAGTGTCCCAGTTACCCRTTTTTGTTAAATGTAAAAGTGTATCTGCAAAATAAATAAAAATTAACCAGATTCATTAAACAGAAAAAAAGTTATTTATTTTTTTTTGTTAGCGGCTTTCATCAGCCACCCTGTGTAGATAAGTCGTTTTAGTTGTGGTTTGGAGATGTGATCCTCGAAGTATTTCTTTTTGGACCTGTTGCGTAAAAATAAAGATGTATTCTTCTTTTATTTATAAAACTTTTAAACGTTCAAGAAACTTTTTTATTTGTATTTTATTTCTATTTCTGGGTGCATGTGAACTTAGTTGTAGGCGGCTATACTTATTATTTGTCGCGTAACTGTATATATAGTCTTTGCTTTTAGACATTTTTATTTAGCCATTTTTTATTAGCTTCTGGTAACACATACATTTTTTTTCTGATCTCAAAAAATTCACTATAACCAGTATTACTTGGCGTGTTTTGTTTTATTTTGATCGTTATATTCGACTGTCTGTAACTGTATATATTTTTACGTCTAAGAAATGTTATTTTTTCTTTATATAATTGTTAAATTTTTTAATTTTCACAAACATATTTTAACTCTTTTTTTTAATATTTTTTTTTCGTTCTATATTATATATATATATATATATATATTTTGACACATTAATAATATTTGAAATCTTTTTCTTAATAATTTTCGTTTTTGTTTTATTTTATTTGTTTCATTTTTTTTCAATATATTTTGACACTTGTGAAAAGAATGTTTTTTTTCCGCTAAACAAAAATTATTAAAAATTTATGAAGCTTTAATACTGTATGTTGAAAGGTGGCTTTAATTTTGTTACCATTGTGATTTTTTTAACTGTGAATTAGTTTTATTGGTTCCACAGAAATATTTGTGTTTAACTTGCTTTTTTGTTATGGCGTTTCACAAAACGGTTTTAAAATGTAGTTCCGTTTATCGAAACTGTACTGCACTTCTTACACAATTTTGTCTTATATCAAACGTATTATTTTACTTTTTTTTCGAAACTGTGCTTTATATATACATATGTATTATTTATGTATGTATACTCGTATATCGCAATTTTTGTTGCTACTGTTTTAACGCGTGTTGCAAACTGTAATTTTAGCTTTGTCGATACTGTACTTTTGTGTGTGATCGTGACACTATCACTTTTTAGCACGGCTTGCAACTTTTCGTAAATTTTTTAGCACTTTTTCTTAAAGATTTAATGCTTTTTGTATAATTCCTTATTTTTACTTAACATTTTTCATGTGATTTTCTATAAATTTAGGTTTGATTTCCACTGAAAAATTTTCTAATTTTTTTTCACTGTAGCTTTCGTTTTTATAAAATTTTGTACTATTTTCGCACTTTTTTTTTGTAAAATCTATATTTCAGTATTTAATTTAACCTTTTCGCACTATCGTTTCGTTTTTCATAGAATTTTGCACTATCTTCGCATTTTTCTTCTTTTTTTTTAAATGTGCATTTTAGTATTTATTAACTTTTTGCACTCTTGTTTGTTCTATATTTCTCACTCATTTATGCATCGTTTATTTTTTTGTAACATTAATATTGATGGAGGATGGAGTCAAGTGTAGAAGTTCACGCAAGTGAGGAAAGATCTCTGATCGCCATTCACTTGGGAGTTGCCAGAAGCGATTCTTTTACATATGACTCAAGCAGCTCACGACTTCCGCTCCTTGACCAAGTATCCTCTGGGTAGGCTAAGAACATCCGTTTGAAGGCGAGCTAACGTGAGAAGGCGAAACATCCCCTACAAAGGGTTGTGCGCTGTGTATGGGACCCGCCACGTAAAAAAACACCCCCCATGAAAACGCACCAACAGTCTCGGGTGAGAGACCAAACTTTTGACGACGACTATGGCAAACGAAATAAGAACTACGAATTGAGGGCATGTACGTGGAATGTCCGCGAAAGGTGCCGCTGCCCAGCTGGTTGATGTCCTCGTAMAAAAAAAAGGCTGACATCACCGCCRTCCAATAGGTCCTTGTGGCATTTACTACAGTGCCATATAAAGGAGCGCAAGTTTGGTGTGGGATTCGTGGTGGGAGGGAGACTCCGWCGCCGAGTAATATCATTCACTCCGGTGAATGAACGTCTAGCCACAATCCGCATCAAAGCGAGGTTCTTCAACATATTGCTGATTTGCGCCCACGCCCCGACGGAATAGAAGGACGATGTGACCAAGGATGCCTTTTATGAATGCTTRGAAAGCACTTATGAGAGCTGCCCCCGCCCCGATGTCAAAATCCTGCCTGGTAACTTTAACGCCAGAGTGGGCAAAGAAGGTATCTTTGGTACTACGGTCGGTAAATTCAGCCTACACCAGGAAACATCCCCAAATGGGTTGAGGCTGATCGACTTCGCCGGGGCCTGAAATATGGTTAACTGTAGTACTAGATTCCAGCATAAGAAGATACATCAAGCTACCTGGCTGTCTCCAGATCGAAACACCACCAACCCGATCGATCATGTTGTGATAGACGGAAGACACGTCTCCAGTGTTTTAGATGTGCGAGCGCTCCGAGGTCCTAACATCGACCCGGACCACTATCTTGTTGCAGACAAGATTCGCACCCGCCTCTGTGCAGCAAAAAACGCACGCCATCAAACACAAGGAAGGTTCGACGTGGAAAAGCTGCTATCACAACAGACAGCGGAACGATTTTCTACTCGGCTTGCATTTCTGCTCTCTGAGAGCACTCGTCAAAAACTCGGTATAAGGGAACTGTGGGACGGCCGCTTACGTATAGCTGCAACCGAAACCATTGATTTTCGGAAAGTTCAAAAGAACAGCTGGAACGACGAGAGAAAACAGGCTGCCTACCTTACGATCGACCAAAATACGCGCGGGATGGGATAGATACCGAGAGTTGAAGCGGGAAGCGAGACGCGGGATAATGCTCGAAAATTCTCCGAAAAAATGCGGCGGCTTACAGAAGGTTTCAAGATCGGAGCATACTCTTGTAGAACCCCCAAAGGTGATCTAGTTACCGATGCCCAGAGCATACTTAAATTATGGAGGGAACACTTCTCCAGCCTGCTGAATGGTAGTGAATGCATAACGCTAGGCGAAGGCCCAATCTATCGCGACGTTCTATTGCCCGACCAGGAAGAGGTTCGAATAGCAATTACCCGCCTGAAGAACAACAAAGCGGCGGGGTTCGATGGGTTGCCGGCTGAGCTATTCAAACACGGCGGCTAAGAACTGAGAAGGAGCATACATCAGCTTCTTTGTAAAATAAGGTCGGACGAAAGCATGCCCAACGATTGGAATTTGAGTGTGCTATGCCCAATTTTCAAAAGGGAGACCCCACAATCTGCGCCAACTACCGTGAGATAAGCCTACTCAACATTGCATACAAGGTTCTATCGAGCGCATTGTGTGAAAGATTAAAGGCCACCGTCAACAAACTGATTGGACCTTATCAGTGCGGCTTCAGACATGGAAAATCAACAACAGACTAGATATTCACCATGCGCCAAATCTTGGAAAAGACCCGTGAAAAGAGAATCGACACTCACCACCTCTTCGTCGATTTCAAAGCTGCTTTCGACAGCACGAATTTGGTATCCCTGAAAAACTTATACGGCTGTGTAAGCTGACGTTGAGCAGCATCAAAAGCTCCATCAGAGTCGGAGAGAACCTCTAATAGCCGTTCGACACCAAACGAGGTTTCAGATAAGGCGATTCCTTATCGTGCGACTGTTTCTACCTGCTTCTGAAGAAAATAGTTCGAGCAGCAGAACTAAGTTCTGCTTTCTCCAGACTGGACAAGGAAGCAACACAAATGAGTGTGGCAGTGAACGAGGGCAAGACGAAATATCTCCTGTCATCAAACAAACAGTCGTCGCATTCGCGACTTGGCACTCACGTTCCAGATAATTAGATAATTTCGTCTATCTTGGAACCAGCGTAAACACCATCAACAATGCCAGCCTAGAAATCCAACGCAGGATAACTCTTGCCAACAGGTGCTACTTCGGACTGAGTAGGCAATTGAGAAGCAAAGCCCTCTCTCGACAAACAAAAACCAAACTCTATAAGTCACTCATAATTCCAGTCCTGCTATATGGTGCTGAGGCTTGGACAATGACAACAACTGATGAGTCGACAGTTCTGCGAAAGATTTATGGTCCTTGCGCATTGGCCACGGCGAATATCGCATTCGATGGAACGATGTGCTGTACGAGGTATAGGACGACATTCACATAGTTCAGCGATTTAAAAGACAGCGGCTACGCTGGCTAGGACATTTGTCCGGATGGACGAAAACACTCCAGCTCTGAAAGTATTCGACACAGTACCCGCCGGGGGAAGCAGAGGAAGAGGAAGACCTCCACTCCGTTGGAAGGACTAAGTGGAGAAGGACCTGGCTTCACTTGGAATATCTAATTGGCGCCACGTAGCGAAAAGAAGAAACAACTGGTGCGGTTGTTAACTCGGCTATAATCGCGTAAGCGGTGACTACGCCARTCAAGAAGAAGAAGAAGAAGAATATTGATTATTTTTTTTTTCTTTTCGGCATTAATCTTTCGATTATTTTTTCAACTAAACTTTTTATATATATTTCGGTAATACATTTCCTCGATTTCTTTTGTCTTTTGATCAAAGTTTACCCGACTGCGCCAGTTAYGGTTCGGCCTTTTTCGCAACCTCCTTATAGAGTTGAATCTTAAGACTGGCTTGATTGACATTGCTTATTAGTTTTCTTACTCCTAATCATAAGGCTAGCTGTACTAACATTCTGTGTTAGTTCGCTTAATTCTAATATTAAGGTTAACTGTATGGACAATTTTTAAAGGTATGTATGTTTATAGTTGAGTTGGCGTGTACGTAACAGGAATCGCTCACTCTCAACTCAACTTAGCTGAATTTTTAACCCCAATTCTATGTTCTTAAAGCAAATGAGTCCTGCGCGAAGTTTTTAATCATTTCAATRTTTAGTTGTGTTATAAAATATTTTTTGTGTATTAATCTATTTAAAGACAACGGAATAAAGTTTTTACGGTCTAATGTACATGGTTATATTTTAATCGTAAAATATATAAAACAAATCAAGAAGCACGAAAGTACTTGATTATACAAAGAATGAAGACTATTCACAATATTTGAGATAAGGAAGTTCTCACTTGGTGTCTTTTATTACTAAGATTGAAATTAATAAAGGAAAAAATTTAGTTTCACGAGTAACTGGACTCGAATGTAATTGCTCGCACTCACATGGAGCTTAATTTCTTCCCACTGCTATATTGCAGTCTTTTGATTGATCTGTACTTCAGGTAACACGAATACTACGGTGATCAATTGGAAATTAATAATTTACTCTTCTCGTGTTTTTCAAATAAGTAAATTTTGTTTTTCTGTAATATTTATTATTATTTGAGATATGTGTCGTTTTGTGAGGCTTTAAAAGTGAATTCTTTGATTTTTATATCTGGATTTATTGAACAAAGAAATGCGATAATGGACCATCTCATACCGCATTTGGTATTCGTGATCATTTCGCCACATTTTCAACTAATATCGCGGCGTAGCCACCCAATTCGCCTGATTTAACTTCGTATAACTTCTAGTTATTCAGCGAAGCCAAACGATAGATTCGTGGACACCGTTTTATAATAATACCCAACGATTAACCTCCTCCCGCCCAACCGACGCGAGGGGCGCAATCAGCGAACGAGCGGAAATAGAAGAGTCATAAAAGGCAAGAGAGTTTTAAGCGTTCCGATCTTAAGCTGCTCAGCTACAGAAACAAAAATTTCAACAGAAAAWATTAAAGTTTATAATTTTTAAATGTTACKTGTTAAGATTAGATAAAATAATTCTTTAATGGTAAAGAGTGAGTCTGTTAGATCAAATGAGCCGGAATGAGAATTAAAATCATAACATATGTGGCGGAATGGTCCGTTTAGCTCAAAATTTGTTATAGAAAACTTTAAAAATAAGGGTCTTAACTGCCTGGTAAAGCGAGGGGGAACGTTAAAATTAATATCAGATAAAAGAGATGGGCTACAGACTGATCCATTCATGAGTTTTACAAGAAATATTATACCAAGCATCTCCCTACGACTACCGAGTGTCTTGGTAACTAGGGTTCCAAATCACAGATGCATACTCTAATATAGGCCTCACCAGAGATGTAAAAAGAATTTTCGTGGTAAGCGGATCTCTAAATTCTTTAGACCAACGTTTAACAAAACTAAGAGCGCMTTTAGCTTTAAAAACCGTGGAAGATGCGTGAAGATTAAAATTGAGTTTGGGGTCCATAGTTACTTCCAAGTCAACGAAACTGCATAATTGCTCCAACCTAAAGTTTTGTATTACGTATGAAGTAGGGTCTACAGATCTACGTGAAAAGCACATCGTTTTACATTTTTTAAGGTTCAATGTCATATCATTTCTATCACACCAAGAAACTAGACTGTTTAAGTCTGTTTGCAACTGACTTCGCTGTATGAAGTATACGTTTCAAAAAGTTTTACATCGGTAGCATATGATAAAATTTTTGAAAACTTAACATATGTCATTAACAAATAACAAGAACAGAATTGGGCAAGATGGCTACCTTGAGGAACTCCTGAAGGAACGTTGATTATGTCGGAAAGAGTATCGTTAAATATGACTTGTTGAATTCTATTACTAAGATAAGAAGTAAGCCATTTTAGAAGTATTGGCTGAAAACCAAGAAGACCAAGTTTATTCAAGAGAATTGAATGGGATACTTTATCAAAAGCTTTACTAAAATCTGTGTATATAACATCAGTGTTCTTATTCTCCCTMAAGCCCGTTGATACATGTGATACAAATTCAAGCAAATTAGTTATTGCAGATTTCCCTTTACAAAAACCGTGCTGAGAACAAGAAATTAGTGGAGAGATCCGGAAGGCGATGTCGTCTGTTATAATTGCTTCAAAAAGTTTAGGTATTGCAGACAACTTTGCTATTCCCCTATAGTTCTCAATAGATGAAACAAATYCACTCTTATGCAAAGGAATTATAAATGACTTTTTCCATGTGGATGGAAATAAGCCTTGCATAAGAGATGAATTAAGTAGTTTTGTTAGGGGTTGGTATATACATATATATTTGGCACATTTCTAAGAAAGCATGAGGGAATCATATTTGGGCCATAATTGTATGATTGTTCTAACATATTTAACTGATATAACGTTCTGCTTCGGAAATAGTAGGTGCATTAATGACAGAAATCGGACATAACTTGTGCTGATGCGGAAMATTTTTTGGAGATTTTGGAGAGTAATTGGACTTGAAGAATTCAGCGAACATATTGGAAATAGTGTGATTGTCACTAGACATACTAGACTTATATTTCATAGCAGACGGAAAATTAGAAATCCTGCGTTTGGAGTTGACGAAACCATAAAACAATTTTGGATTACGTATAAAATTATTTTTTACTTTATATAATTATTATAACATATTTTGTTAAGTTCAGCAAATTGTCGACGCAAGTTAGAATATTTTGAATAGTCAGCAACTAAACCAGTTTTTTTTTAAATTTTAAAAGCGCGAGATTTTCTATTTTTTAATTTACATAATTCTTTCGAAAACCATAAATTAGAACTAATTTTTTGAGTAACAACRCGCTTCGGAATATATTTTTCAAATAAGTTTAAAATAGTTTCATTAAATTGGGAAGCACTAAATTCAATATTGCCACTGTAATCTGGCCAAGATAGTTTAGAAAGTTCGTAATTAATCTTCTTAAAATTAGCTTTCGCAAAGTTGAACCGAAAACAAAGGTCTTAYGTATTATTATGAGCAAAGTTAGTTATGATTTCGATATAAATTTTCAAAGCTGGCCGAACCAAAGGATCACATCGGACAACGGAGAACATTGAAGCGTTATCAACATAAACTAGATCTAAGAACTTATCTAATTYGTTTGAAATTAAATTTATTTGGATAAGACCCAACTCCGACRTTTTATCTAAGAACTCGTTAAAACATAAGCGCGTACTAATAAGAATGGTGTAGTCATCAATAGATTTCCATGATACGCACGGTAAACTGAAATCCCCCAAAACAATCATGGAATCAGTATTACTAGCCATTGAGAAAACATTATTTAATAATGAAGAATGCTGCATATAGACAGATATACCCGAGTGAGGCGGTATATAAGATAAAGTTAAGTAGATATGGCCACTATTAGCGCAAATACGAATGCGTTTAAATTCTATGAAGTCTGCACGCGGAACATCGACTTCTTCAGATGGCGTTGAAGAATGAACAGCAAACAAGACACCACCTCCTTTTCTGTTCAGCCGGTCATATCTATAGATTTCGAATTCGCTSTTGAATATTTCATTATCAAAAATGTGAGGCTTTAGCCAAGTCTCTGTGAAAGCAATGATTTTAAAGTTACAATAAATGCTGTGTAAATACAAATCAGTAAGTTTCGTATTAAGACCTCTAACATTTTGATAATAAATAGTCAGCGAATTATCGTTAGTTAGTTTTTTGTATTCACGGAATTTCTTGGCATTTTAGTGATAACTACAGGGGGATTATCACGTTTGTTCTCGAATTCGCGCACTAAGACCCCAGATGGCCAGAATGAATTGCCAAGTATTAATTGAAAACTGTTTTGACTCAATTGAGGATATAAAAGCTGAATCGAAGAATGCTCTAATGGCCATCACGTCGTAGTATTTTTCTAAGCGCTATGATGACTGTAAAATTYGTTGGGATAAGTGTATTTCACTTTTAATTTTGATCACAGTAGTAAATGTGTTGAAGAATATGAGTATCATATGCTTATCTTACATATTCTGCGGTTTCTACCAATAACTGGGGATTATTAATCCAAGATTTGTAAATAGACTTGTAAGTTATGAAACTACATAAGGTAATAGTATGGAAATAGTAGGCGCGAATTTGCGTATTTATAAACTTTCCTCTTTTCGCACATTGCGTGGTATATTTTCCTATTCGAAGTTTAATGTTGCTCCATTTGCCCTTCTCTATAGATGGCACACAATAGAGGCACTAATGCCGGTATTATGCGAGCATTCTTAAATCTCTAATAGAGACGAATCTTTTTATACACTGAACAGGGTATGTTAAGTTTGTCACGAAGTTTGTAACACCMAGAATGAAGCGTCGGGGACCCTATAAAGTATACGGATATATATAAATGATCAGTATGTTGAACTGAGTCGATTTAGCTATGTCCGTCTGTCTGTCTGTATACATATATACGAACTAGTCCCTCAGTTTTTAAGATATCGTTTT
>NW_017534765.1:30813-32051 GCF_001853355.1 Bactrocera latifrons | reverse complement strand
AATTTGCGAGCCGACCACCAACTCGCAAGACTCCGTGTTCGTCGATGAATGCTGTCAGTCGGTGAAACGGATGATTTGCAGATAGTGCACAATTGCCCTTGAGTTGATGTATCGAAGTCAAAATGTATAATCGCGGTAGAGAAGCATGGATGTCGACCCGGCGCAKTGTTTAAGCGACTGTGTTGGGCGAACTGTATGAGACGATTTGTGTAAACGAATGTTGCTATGCGGATAGTGTGTGACGAAAGGTGTCCGCTTTCTTTTTTTTCCCATCCTTTTTGTTGAGTGGGTTGAATAATGTAGAAGTGAGTAGTGTTGAGTGTTGAGGAGTGGTCATTAGTTGTGGTGTATTGCGCTGTTGTATTAGGATGCGTCTGTTTTTCCGGGTATAGGGCTGGATGCTTAACTCATTTAAACATCCTGGACCCCCTAGACGAATATTTTTCCTAGTATTCTACGAATATGTACTGCTGGTGGAGTAGCCGAGGCGCAGAATACATTCTGACAGCAAAAGTATTTGATGATAGAGTTTTCATATACTCACATTTATCCGGGTGGGCAGAGAACGGATTTTGATTTATACATGACACATGTATTTTGTATGTACTTTAATTTGCGTTCAGGTATTTAGGAGCAACTTTATTATTCGTGTTTATTTGATTTATGTCTTGAACTTTCCTTAATTGTGAATTAAGGTATTGATTTGGTTTTTTCTCAACTTGAGTTGTCATGGTGGTAATTGGTTTTGTWATTAGTCCACTTTGTGTTTCACTGTGCAGCGTTTGAGCTTTTTGTGCCTTTGAGCAACATRGTATGGCAATTTTTAGAGCATTGGATTTCGGGATTTACTTTTGCAATTCCCCGTGCTTCTTTTTGTATAAGCGCTTCTTTGGGGTGAAATGGGATATGTGCTGTAATGAAGCATCGAATGGTGTCTTTTGTGACAATGTAAGCAATTAAATTTGCTTTTGCAATTTTTAYATGTATGCGCATGTGACAGACAATTTGTGCAAAGTCTTTTTGAACTGACAAAATTATKTCGTTCGTTAACTTTTAAGTTTTTAAACCTCTCGCAAGATTTAAGTTTATGCCCTCTTTTACATAGTTCGCATGACGTATGTTTCGTTATTCAGACGTTTCGTTGTTCAGACGTGAACGATTGCGTTTTGTGAAAGGTTTTGTTTAAATTTTTGTTGCTTCTAGCTTGGGGTCTATTTGAGCTTACTTTTTGATCGTGT
>NW_017534765.1:27679-29773 GCF_001853355.1 Bactrocera latifrons | reverse complement strand
ATCAGTGCGACTGATTTGAATAAGCAGTATTTCTTAAAACCGAATACTCATTTAGGTAAATAGAGTTTTGAATTTTGATTTAGGTTGGTAAAAACGAGTATGTTATATGGTGTTATTATTAGCAAATAATAATATTTATTTATATATTAGTTTTAAGTTTGAAAATAGCCTTGATTTTATTTATTTATTATTTAGACGATTTATTTTTATCAAATTAGCACTTTTAATTTATTAGCACTTTTCTGTCCTTATGTTAGTATTTAGGTACACCATATTTAGGTACACCATAATGCTTGTGAAGGTACTTATGTTTTGTGCAATTGAGAGCTTGCTGAGGAGATCAATGCGCTATTTATATATGCACGAATTCTTTGTGTGTTTATAAGTATGGTTAACTTAAGCAATTGAGAGCTCGTTAAAGAGATCAATTCTGTTTTTACATAAATATGCACGAATTGTTTGTGTGCTAATGATTGTGCTTTTTTCGTAAGCAATTGAGAGCTCGTTAGAGAGATTAATTTGCTTATTGTATGCAATCCTGCTTGTTTTTGTTTGCCHAAGAACAAGAGGTATTGCACGATAATTGTCAATGTGGGCTTCGAATATAATTATGTAACGATAGGAATGAATGTAGGTGCGATTTTAAATGTACCAATAATATATTCATGTGTATATATTGTTCATCAACTTATTTATATTTTGTGAAACTACATAATTTTTTTTGGTATTCGCTCCAATTAACGTATTTTGTGAGTTTAATTACCGTTCCGTTTAGGTATTTACGGAAATTACGAGAACATTTATCTTTGAAAATTAAATAAGATTTAATAATTTGATATTTAGTACCCAGTGTAGGGTATGCTAGCACAGGCCGATTCTCCCCGTACATGTACACATGTATATTCGCACTGGGAAGAGAGCGCGAAAGCGAGTTGGGTAATGTCCCTGTACGCTCCCATAAACACTTTGTTAATATATTTATTTTGTTTCTGTATATTTTATTTTTTCGCAAAGGTAAGAGAGCGAGAAAACGAGAAAAAGGGTAGTTTCCTTTGTTAGTGCATATGTAAATATGTATTTTTAATATAAAATTTTAGGAAATGTATTTATTATGTATGCATGCATTTACTTCATATATTGGTGTCAATAAGCATACCTATATGCTTGTACATATGTTTGCATTTAGTTTAATCTGTTGATAATGCTAGTTGTGTTTTTAAATTTTCTTTTGCTATATGTTAATCCTGCTTACAGTTTTTCTTTGTTTTTTTTTTTCCACAGCTTATATATATGGATATATGCATGATAATTTTAAACTAAATGTACTGAATACTCTCATTTTGGTTTTGTCGGTTGTTTATTACATTTTTTTTGTTGATTTCGCGCCTTGGTTGTTGGGTTTTTTTGTTTGTTGGAATTGTTTTACTGTGTATTTTTATTTTCGATGTAATTTGTTTTTGTGTTTGTCACTTCACTGACCGTAAATCTTTATATATCATGTGTATGTCCGAATGTATAGTAGTAGTTACATTTTTGTGCACGGCACTTTCTAATTTGATTTTTAGTAAATATTTAAATRTTCTGAAATTTTTTCTGCTGTACTTTGTTATGATATATACGTATATATGAATGTATGTATTTAGATTTATGTACCACTGTGATATAATATAYTTATTTATGTATAGATACTTGTTTTCTTTTCGGTGTCACTGCACTGTATTGTTTTTACCACCACAATTAAACATGTTATATGTTTTTATAGTACGTTTTTTTTTGTTAGAAATATCCAAAGGTGCCTTTCGGTAAGGCTCGAAGGACCATGTTTAAAAAGATACAAAATTTATATCGAACACAAGCTTATAAATCTTAATATCAAAAATGTTATAGCTTTTATTTTGATTTGATTTTGTTGGCGATCAAGTTGCCGCGCATCGAAGTCAAAATGTCTAATCGTGGTAGAGGAGCGTGGATGTCGACCCGGCGCAGTGTTTAAGCGACTTTTTTTGTTTTATAGTAGGGGGAAGCATTGAAAGCCGGAGTGCGGAACTTTAATCCGCTAAACCTAACCTACTCCCAACTCAAGACTCTCCCACG
>NW_017534765.1:17701-27079 GCF_001853355.1 Bactrocera latifrons | reverse complement strand
AATTGCAGAAAGCCTATGCACTGCAATTATTTGTTTAGCATACGCTTTTATGTTCATTGTCTGTATCCATACTGGTGCTGCGTACAGTATTACGGAACTCATTGCTTTCGCTATTAAGAATCGCCGGCTGGAACGCACACAGCCTGTGTTGGTCATCATTCTCGATAAAGCATTGTAAATTTTGTTTGCTGTACTGGAGGAATACTCCAGGTGTTCTTTAAATTTTAATTTAGAATCCAATATTACTCCCTGATACTTCAGCTGCGGCTGCGAAATAATCTTGCACTCCCCTATGGTGAGCTCTATTTCTTCTTCTACCTTCCTGGTGCTTATAAGTAAAACTTCAGTTTTCTGCTCCGCCAGTTCCAGACTCACAGAAGAGAACCAGAGTCGTAGATCTTTTACGCACTCATTGCATTTGCTTTTTGGGTCGACTAATTGTTTTGCCACTGCTACCACCATGACATCGTCCGCATATGCTATTAGTTTCACATCTTTTGGTTGCTGCCTACTTAGCACCCCGTCATACATGAGCTTCCATAACAGCGGGCCTAACACTGACCCTTGCGGTACTCCACTCCAGATAGAGTAGCTCTTGGCTCCTTCGTTCGTATCGTAAATCAGCCTTCTATTTTTAAAATAACTTGTTATAATGTTTATGAGGTATACTGGGGTGCGAATTTTTTCCAGTGCTTTGATTATGTGTGCCCATTTAGCCGTGTTGAACGCATTCTTGACATTCAGTGTGATCAGCGCGCAGTACTTTTTTGTGCCACCTTTCCATCTTTTCCCACTTACTGCACATTTCGCAGTATCGACGACTTCTCGTAGTGCGTCAATAATATCTTTTTTATAAAGCCGTATTGTCTCTCTGATAATCCGCCGGCTTTTTGGATTACTAACTCCAAGCGGTTTCTTATTATACTTTCGTACACTTTACCCATTGTGTCGAGCATACACAAAGGTCAGTACGATGAAGGTTCTTCAGGTGGTTTCTTTGGTTTTGGGAGCAGAACCAAACGTTGTACTTTCCACGAGTCGGGGAACACCTCTTCCTTTATGCAAGCGTTGTACATTTGAGCAAACAGTTGTGGTTTTGAGCTTATAGCTTCCTTCAGGGCTCTATTAGGTATGCCATCTAATCCAGGTGCTCTGTTGTTTTTTATTTTCTTTSCTATAGCCAGGGGCTCTTCTTCTGTGACTAGCGGTGGTGATTCTGCAGCTTCGTTTTGTCGCTTGGCATATGAAATCTGGTCGTGTTTCGGGAATAACGTTTCGACGACTTTTCCCATAAAAGATGCATCTTTCGGTTTCTGCTGCTTATTTTTAAATCTTGACATACATATTTTGTAAGCAGTTCCCCAAGGGTCAATGTTTGCTTCTTTACAGAGCTTCTCGAAGCGTGACTTTTTGCTCCGGGTAATTGCCGACTTCTTGTGGCTTTTAAATTCWTCTCTTAGGCGATTTGCGTTCGTTTCAACCTGGTTACGTTGTAGACGCCGTCTAGCTGAGAGACAAAGCTTTCTCAGCGTGGAAATTTCCACATTCAACCAATATATAGGCCTTCGTTTGTTATGACGTGTTGTTCTGCGCATTGTTGCATCGCATGCTGCGACCAGTTCCTTTCGCACAGTAGATACCAGGTGGGCGGCGTTGTCATCTGGTACTWTTGATGCACTCCAGACTAGCTCAAAAAGGTCTGGATCGAACTCCTTTTGTTTCCAGCTTCGCTTTTGGGAAGCGATTCTGCTGGGGGGTTCCGGCTCAGGGGTGCAAGAAATTTGAGCTATAATCGCCATATGATCACTATATGTGTATATATTTGATACTGTCCACTTTATGTGCCGGCTGAGTGAATCATTTGCGAACATAATGTCAATTATGGATCCTTTTTTTCCTTTTTGGTACGTGTTTTGCGTTCCACTGTTTATTATTGTTAGGTTCGTTTGACTTAGGAATTCTTGAATAAGACGCCCGCGATGGTTCATATATCTGCTGCCCCATGCAGTCGACCATGCATTAAAATCCCCCGCTATTACAGTTGGAGTTTTGCCTCTGGATTCTAGAGAGAGCCGTAAGAGVAAATCTTCAAATTCTGTAATTGCTGCGCTGGGACGAGCATAGCAACTTACAAAATATATCCCTTGTATATTCGCCCATGTGAACCAGTTATGAGCTTCTCTGGAGCTAGTCTTGAAAGGTTGCCCTTTGCAGGACCATATTGCTGCCTTGCCAGTTTTGTCTGCAATCCATGTGCTTTCCGCACGCTGGGAATATTGTGCACTTAGTATAGCAACATCAATGTTCTTTTCTGTGATTGTCTGGTCTAGTAAATCCTGTGCTGCTGCGCAGTGATTTAAGTTTAACTGTATTATCCTCATTTTCTTAGAGTCTTCATCATCTCCAGGTACTTGCGGCAAGTCATGCTCAACACCGAGTGGTCCCCTTTGCAGAGCATGCAGCTCGGAACGTTGGTGCATGCCTTTGTTAAATGTCCCGCGGTCCCGCAACGTGTGCATTGAGAAGATCTGTCTGTCGAACTGCAGCAGTTACGCGCCATGTGACCCAGGTGGAAACATTTATAGCATCTAGGAATAGGCGAGTATTCTCGAAGCCGAAAGATTGACCATCCTATCTTAACTTTGCTCAATTTAATGCAGCTTTGGCATCCTGAGCAGTTAGGCATTATAGAGCTATSTGTGCTAGATTTTTCAAGGTTTTGGATCCCACACTTTTTTTTTAGCGCCTCGCAGATTTCTTCAGGTGTAGTAATCTCATCTAAATCCTTACACACTATTGTGGCGCTATGGGTTTTTGACTGTATCAGCGCCATTTTACCCACCGCTCCCTCCAAGACACTTTGGAATGACTCGGCTCTCTTGTCTGCCTGATTTTTTAGCTCAATCAGTAGGTCTCCTTTCATCGTTTTTCTTATGTGGGTCACGTTTGATCCCAACTCTTCAAGCCCGCTGTCGCTTTTTATTTTCCGGAGAATATCAGCGTATGAGGACCCTTCTTTTTTGTTATTATGATGGCATCCGGTTTTGTTCTTATTTTCTTCTGAATCGGCTTTCTCTTTTTAACAACATCCACCCACTTCTCACATGCGTTATATTGATCCGTAATATCTATTACTTTCGTGGTYTCACTGCTCGTTTGTTGTACCTTTTCGGTAGCCTTTTTTGGCTTCTTTGTGGGGGGTAGCTCTCCCGATGTTTAAGCGACTGTGTTGGGCGAACTGTATGAGACGAATTGTGTAAACGAATGTTGCTATGCGGATAGTGTGTGACGAAAGGGTCCGCTTTCCCTTTTTTCCCATCCTTTTTGTTGAGTGGGTTGCATAATGTAGAAGTGAGTTGTGTTGAGTGGTGTCATGAGTTGTGGTGAACTGTTGTATTAGGATGCGCGATTATAGCCGAGTTAACAACAGCGCGCCAGTCGTTTCTTCTTTTCGTTACGTGGTGACAATTGGATATTCCAGGTCCGTGCAGGTTCTTCTCCRCCTGGTCGTTCCAACGGAGTGGAGGTCTTCCTCTTCCTCTGCTCCCCCGGGTACAGCGTCGAATACTTTCAGAGCTGGAATGTTTCCGGACAACATGCCCTAGCCAGCATAGCCACTGYCTTTTAATTCGCTGAACTATGTCAATGTCGTCATATATCTCATACATCTCATCGTTCCATTGAATGCGATATTCGCCGTGGCCAACGCGGAAAGGACCATAAATCTTTCGCAGAACTTTTCTCTCGAAAACTCGAAGCGTCAACTCAATGTCGTCCAAGGTTTCTTTGAAATCGACGAAGAGGTGGTGTGTGTCGTTTCTCCTTTCACGGGTCTTTCCCAGGACTTGGCGCATGATGAATATTTGGTCGGTTGTTGATTTTCCAGGTCTAACGCCACACTGATAAGGGCCAATCAGTTTGTTGACGGTGGGCTYTAATCTTKCACACAATACGCTCGATAGAACCTTATACGCGATGTTGAGGAGGCTTATCCCATGGTAGTTGGCGCAGATTATGGGGTATCCCTTTTTGTGGAACACTTAAATTACAATCGTTGGGCATACTTTCGTTCGACCATATTTTACAAAGAAGCTGATGCATGCTCCTTATTAGTTCTTCTCCGCCGGAATAGCTCGACCGTTAATCCATCGACCCACACCGCTTTATTGTTCTTCAGGCGGGTAATTGCTATTCGAACATCTTCATGGTCAGACAATGAAACGTCTGCTCAATCGTCATCGATTTAGGAATCGGGTTTGCCTTCTCCTGGCGTTGTACCTTCACTGCCATTCAGCAGGCTTCAGAAGTGTTCCCTCCATAATTTAAGTCTGCTCTGAACATCGGTGACTAGATCACCTTTAGGGGTTTTACAAGAGTATGCTCCGGTCTTGAAAGTCACCGCATTTTTTTCGTAGAATTTTCGAGCATTACCCCTCTCGACCAACTTATCAAGCTCTTTGTACTTACGAATTTCGGCCTCTTTCTTTTTCTGCAAATGCGTTTCACTTCCCTCTTCAACTCTCGGTATCTATCCCATTCCGCACGTATTGTGGTCGATCGTAACGTTGCGATGTAGGTAGCCTGTTTTCTCCTCGGTGCGACACGCGACWTTTCGTCATACCAGCTGTTCCTTTGCACTTTCCGAAAACCAATGGTTTCGGTTGCAGCTGTACGTAAGGAGTTTGAAATGCCGTTCCACAATTCCTTTATGCCGAGTTGTGGAGGAGTGCTCTCAGAGAGCAGGAGAGCAAGCCGAGTAGAAAATCGTTCGGCTGTCTGTTGTGWTTGCAGCTTCTTGACGTCGAACCTTCCTTGTGTTTGTTGTCGTGCACAGAAGCGAGTGCGAATCTTGGCTGCAACAAGATAGTGGTCCGAGTGGATGTTAGGAGCTGGGAGCGCACGCACACCTAAAACATTGGAGACGTGTCTTCCGTCTATCTTAACATGATCGATCTGATTTGTGGTTTTTTGATCCGGAGACAGCCAGGTAACTTGATGAATTTTCTTATGCTGGTATCTAGTACTACAGATAAACATATTTCGGGTTTCGGCGAAGTCGATCAGCCTCAACCCATTTGGGGATGTTTCCTCGTGGAGGCTGAATTTACCGACGGTAGTGCCAAATATACCTTTTCTTGCCTAAAGTCACCAAGCACGATTAAGGATAAGTGCGCTCCAAGCACTCATAAAAGGCATCKTTGGTCACATCGTCCTTCTCATCCGTCGGGGCGTGGGCGCAAATCAGCGATATGTTGCAGAACCTCGTTTTGATGCGGATTAATACTAGACGTTCGTTCACCATTTATCAAACTTGCCTTGTACCGTCCATCGCATTTCTTTGACGGCGGTGATGTCTGCCTTTATTTTCACGAGGACATCAACCAGCTGGGCAGCGACACCTTCCTTTAAGGGACCGGACATTCCAGGTCTTTAAGTCATAGTCCATGGTCTTCATCAAAAGGGGGTCTCTCATCCGATACTAGTTGTTCCTATTCATTGGGGGTATTTTTTACGTGGCGGATTCCAAACCCAGCGCACAATCCTATGTAGGGGTTTATATTTTCTATTTATTTTCACAACTTGATTTGAAATAACGAATTTATTCAAACTTTTAACATATTTATTTGTTGTAAAATTGACGTAGATGAGCGGGCGGAAAGAATCAAATGATTGTATGTAGTTTTGCACCACATCGTATGATTCGCAAGTACGTAACCAAAACAGCAGACTCGGGATATTTTCAGTTTGTTGGAATGTGCGGTACAGTCACGCCATGGAGCAGACTTGAGTTGCTGATCTGATTGCAGAGCCATTCTGATTCTTGGAACCAAATTGATTGCTAATGTATTTATTTGCCCCAATCTTTATTACTGATGACAGTAGTGACGTCAGTCGACTTATGCTTGTAAGCGCAGATTCCCAAGCAGAACAAAAGCAAGCAGCAGTAACCATATCTAGAAAGGTTCAAAAGTTTATTCTATGCCATAATCGAATTGACATCAATAGGGAAAGAAAAACAAAACACAGCAATATTCACCAGCCGTGAAACTATGTACATCTAATCACCAGCAGAGTAACAAGCAACAGGTATCAAAGTGCAACTGAAGTGGGGTTAAGTTTTAAGCTAGCACGGTTTTAAAGTGGTTGTACAGTTTGTTAAGCTTAGTTAATATAAACAACAATGTAAGATCTTAAAGTTTGTGAAACAGATCATACAGTTTTTAATTATTACAGTTTTGGTTGAGGAAAGAGATATTTGAATTTGTAGGATATATTTAGGAGGCATAAAAAAAGACAAAATACAGTCTATAATACGAATATATGGAATATAAGTGAAGAAAAATTTTATTATTGAAGTCACTGATGTATTTGCTAAACAACAATAAAACCGAGTGATTGATGCAGCAAAAGGTTGGAGCAGCAGTTACATATATGATTTAAGCAGCACACTCTTTACAATTATTTCTATTTTTATAATAAAATAAAAACATCTAATTTTTATAATTATAATTTATTTTCCTGGCGGCGTCTGGTTTGCGTTACGTGTACATTAGGGATGGTAAACTCGATTGCGATTCTACTAGAGAATCGATTTTTCCCGTAAAATAATCGATTTTTCGAAATCGATCTTCAGTAGTCCAAGTCGATTAAGAATCGATTCTTGACATTCGAATTTGACTAGTTTCWAGTCATACATACCTCAGTATATACAGTAATAAACCTTTGCTTTGTTTATATACATGTCCTCAATTCTAGAAAATCTTAGGGTGTGTGTAGCACTTTTTTGCCAATTTCATGGTTGTTAGGTTCTTGTGTTAGCATTTAAGCTACACGATGGCTGATGAAAGCCGCTACCAAAAAAAAATTAAATAACTTTTTTTCTTTTTAATGAAGTTAATTTTTTTTTTAATTTTGCAGATTGACTTTTACATTTAACAAAAATTAATAACTGGGACACTGAAACAAGAATTTGCATTGTCCGCCACTATCAYGCGCTGGAGTGCGTAGTTTCGGTTCAAAGAGAGTATAGGCGCACGTCTGGCGGCAATCCTCCGAGCAGATGGACCGTAATGAGACTTGTAAACAATTTTGCCGAGCTTGGGACAGTCAACAGAAAACCTTACCTGCTGTAGCTGCTGCCATATAAAACAATCCACGTGTTTCGACAAGAAGCTTATCTGCTCAAATGGGTGTAAGCAGACAGTCATTACAGTCAATTATGCACAAAGATTTTGACTTATTCCCATATAAAATTCGAATGGCCAACAAACAGAAGATGCTTCAAATGGTGGAAAAGGATGGAAACATGTTGAACTGTCTTTTCATATCTGAAGAGGCCTATTTCGATTTAAACGGCAACATAAACAAACAAAATGGTCGAATATGGAGTGCTTCCAACCCACAGATACTACATGAGACGGAATTGCATCCACTTCATGCCACAGTGTTGTGTCCAGTTTCATCACGCTGCATTGTCGGGCCTACTTCTTCGAAGAAAACGGTTACATCGTTTTGAATTACTTTACAAAAGGAAAGTAGGWGGAATTCGCATACAGAGCGTACGAGCACAAAAAAACTCGCGATTCTTAATTCTTGACGATAAATTTATTAAAATGGCGCCTAGCGCTGAATGGATTTACTTTAAAAAAATAAATAACGGGTCGAATGTTCAGTGTCACCAATGTGGAAAGCTATTAAATTATAATAATAGTACGTCTAGCTTAATCAAACATCTCGAAAAATCACATAAACTTTCCTTAACTGTTTCTAATAAGACTGGTTTACAGCAAAAATGTTCCATAAACGCCACTATCCAATTTGTATGTGGAATCGCTCGCTGATTTCGAAAATCGAATACATTTTATTTTTTTATGGATACGTTTTTGAGATATTTGCAATTTACCGTTATTCGACCAAAAAAAAAGGTGTCTTCATTTAATCATGTATATCTCACTGACCAGTTGAGCAATCTTACTGAAAATTGCAGAAAATAAAAGTGAATGAAATTTCCTAAAAATGTTGTCTGCTCCATTTTTCCATAKGCCTTATAATTTCTGAGAAATTGATGAATCACTTCGGGTTTTTAAATTTTTTTTATGAAAAGATATTTTWAAAATTTTTTTTATTTTATATGAAGTCCTGTTTCTTTATAAAAAACTAAGCTACCAACGAATAAAATCCACGGATAAATAAGAAAGTTGTACATGATCAAATAAATATATCCAAGTTGCRCAAAGTCAATGTATACGTATATGCGTATGTAGTGTGTAAAGTAGGGGTGGAATTGTTTTCGAATATCATTAGAATAAACTAATAACACTATTCGTTTAAAAAAAAATCAAATAATACTTTTATAACAGTAATACTCAAATACTGCTGTAGTAGGTAGTTTCCATCGAAAGCAAGAGGTGTCAGGTTCGAAACCCCTGTAGTCATGGTAATTTGCTTAACATGTGTGTAGGTATACAGGCAGATTTTCGAAGGGTAATTAATTGCGGAAAATTCCTAATGCAAATAAATTTAATTCAAACAAGCATACCTACATGCGCACACACATATCTTAGTAAATTCATTAATTTTTTTAAGGCCAACATCAACACCAGGCAGTATTTTCTTTTCCCGGCTCGTTAATATGAAGGAACTTTTTGGTTTAGGTACGTTTTGCCTTTTTTTATTTTTCGCGATCAAGCTATATATAAGGATAAATGCCCCTTGAAAGTTCATAATATCTGTAATACTCGCCGGTTCCAGTTTATAATTACAATATAAGAAACCGTGAGCTGTTTTTAAAAATAAAATGAGTAAACGTACGCGAGGATTTGAGTGTACCAACGATCCGGATATGTTCTGTTACATATGCGGTGAATATACTCTTGTACGGCATCGGAGGCAGTTTAGAGATTCGATCCAATCTATATATTCAAAATATTTTGGTATTGGGCCTAAAAATATTGATAAACCATGGACTCCGAATATTTTGTGTTCCTTGTATCGAATAATATTGGTTCAATGGGAATCAGGATCAACAAAGTACGTATTATTATATTAAATTATGAAACTATGTTTCTTTTTATTTAATAGTAATTTTTAATTTTTTTCTTTTTCAGGCGATACATGAAATTTAATGTACCAACGAGACCCCACATGCCACTCAGAAGATTGTTATATTTGTATGACAAAAGTATTTGGCTTTGGAAAATCAACAAAATGATTTATGCTAACGTACCTACCGTTTCATTGCCAGTTCCACATTCAGCTGAAGTTGAGTATCCAGTTTCGTTGTCAACATCAGTGTCTGAAATATCATCTGAATATGGGAAATCAAGTTGTAATGAATTTTTAATGGAAAACGAGAGAAACGTTCTATCACAAGCGCAA
>NW_017534765.1:1501-16091 GCF_001853355.1 Bactrocera latifrons | reverse complement strand
TAAAAAATCTGTGCTTCAATGGTTGAATGAAAATCTCTAATATTGGCAAGTTGCAAATTTAGCTGAAATTTCATTTGGGTCAGTGAAAAACATTTCTAATTGTCATTAAATATCAGTTCCAACACCTCGATCTGGTCGGCGATCCGTTTTAAATATCCACGATAGGCGAACTATCAACCGTCTGGTGGCTTCGGGAGCAGTAAAATCAGGTACTGAGATTCAAAAAAAACTGGAGAGGACTTACGGAAAACAAGTTTCTCCAGTGGGCGAATGTATTTTGAACAGACGAGCGAGATCAATCTCACGGGTCAGACGGAATACATTACGTTTGGAAGACTTCATCAAACACTATTACCAGCTGCTATCTCATCCCATCACTCAATTTTGGGGGTGGAAAAGTCCTTTTTAGGGGTGGCTTTTGTAAAAGTAGTGCTGGGGACCTAATTTTAATCGAGAGAAATATGGACGCGAATATGTATATAGATATATTAAGGCAATGGTATATTTCTTCGTTGGAGAAATTATGTCTGGACAGTTGCAAAATCGTTCTGATGCAAGACAACGACTCCAAGCCCAAAGCTATGAAGACTATGGAGTATCTTAGAAGTCAACGAATTGAAACTTTGGAATGGCCCTAACAAAGCCCCGATATTAATTCTATCGGAAACTGTGATTTGTTTAAAGAAAAAAAAGGGGACACATTATACCAGTCCACCGAAAACAAAGGCGGAATTATTTACTAGACGTGTAGAAGTATGGAACTCCATCGCTAGAAAAGAATGTGAAGATTTAGTCAATAGGCTTCCCAAGCGGATTGAAGCAGTGATTGCTAATACTAAATATTAAAGCGGTAAAAATTACATTGTATCAAAATTGAGCAAGTGCCATACAAGAGTATTTACATATATTTTCTTCTTATAAAACCTGAATAAATTTGTTACTCTTTTGTTATTTTATATTATAGACGGACTGAAGAATGTATTTGAAAAAACTGTAATTTAATTCGCCCAAATTAAATACACATTTTTTATAAGAATCGACATTCGTGATTTTATTTGCTCAATTGTGTTACATACTGTACATGTATGTACGTTATTTCGCAGGTATACATTTTGAATTAAAAAATTAAAATTTACTTAATGAAAATATAATTTTGCATTATAAAATAAAAAGAAAAATAAACAAAAAATGATGGCTGAAAATCAAGTGTTAAACCTTGAACATTGTTTACCAGCAATAACACAATTTCTTCAGCAAAATGCTGCACAGCAGGAAACTAGTGTTAGGTAGAAAATRGAAAAAGATTTAGAATACTTACAGCCATTTGAAGGTAATGCAAAAAAATTACCAGCGTTTATTGAGGCAATTGATAGGGTACTAGCTGATTGTGCAGGACAACAATAGGTAGCATTGAGAGTATTTTATGATTTAAAGATTTTAGGATCGGCAAAAGATTTTTTAACAATGAAGTCCTTTAGAAAATTGGGGCACATGCAAAATAAGAGTAAAACAGCACTTTAGGCCAACAAAGGGAAATATGACTTTGWCCAACGACTTCGCTGATCTTAGGTCGGGAAGTATAGGTGAATTTGGTAGGAAAACTAAAGAAATAATAGGTAATATTACCGAATATTATGCTTTGAGTGAGACAGGCAGTAAGATGAAGGAAATATTTTCAGGAATGCTTATACAAAGGGTAAAGCAACTAGCCCCAAGGACTGTCGCCTATATCAAAGAACATAACTTAAAACTCCGAGCCGATAAATGTAGCAATATAAAATGTGAAGCCAATTCTACTAAAAAAATTGCATATCCACTGATTAAATATTAAAAAAAGGGATGCAAAATAAATCCAAACGATCCGCAATTTATTGCAAGCTTCGAAAGCCTTAAAGCTTTAAATTTAAAGCTCATCGAATAATTAAATATACAAATTATGATATCACCACAGATGCAAATTGTTATATTATAGAGCCAATGCAGTCACAGCAACAGACGGCCGGTGTGTTATATCTCTAGGACGTTAAATAATCACGAGCAAAATTATGTCACCACAGATACGGAATTTTTAGTTATCATTTAAGCACTTATGTACCTGTTTTGGGCTGTATGATTACGGAAAATTACAAGTGTAAAGGAAAGGAGTTTTCACAACGTCACCAATGATGGCTTTTGAAACTGCAAGACTTTATTTTCGAAATTGAATATTAGAAAGGAAAAATAATGTATTGTAGTAGCAGATTTTTTAAGCCAAATTAAAAACTCTCCAAAAGTCTACGAATGCAATGATAAAGAATCCAATCTAGAAGTGTTAGACACAATATATTCCTTAGAAGAGGAACTGTTTGAACATTTCCCATTTCCAACAAGCATAAGACTCAAATAATAATAACATCTAGTCCCCAAACTGAGGTCTAAACAATACGTGGCAGGAAAGTAATTGAGATTAACCCTATAGACACTATTGGCAAATAATTTCCAAAGACATATTTACAGAGGCAAAGTGGGTATTTTTTTTAAAGATAATTCAACTGTTACTTATAAGAATGTTTTCTTTCAACAGCAAGTTACAATTCATAAAATGTACAAAAAGAGCAACAGAAATTCTACAAGAAGACCTGCATAAACCCATTTCACTTTACTATAGTATTGAGTCAATGYATAGCGGAATAAACAAAATTTACAATACACTTCAGGAACATGTACATCTAATTATAGATAATTGCTAAAAATGCAAGCGAATTAAATATGACAGGAAACTGAGATGCCTCCAGATGAAATGAAATAATACATGTGGACATTTTTCATTTCAAAATGCKGTCATCTGTCACAGTAATCGACAAACTCACAAAATTTGCATATACAATATAACTGACAGAAATTGGAGAACAAAGAAGGCCATCATAATTGAACATTTCAGGAAAATTGGGAAACAAAAGAAATCATCATGGACATCGAATTCAGGGCCGAACAGTTAATTAACAAAACCAAATCCCCATACAGGTAATGCATACATTGAGAGGCTGCACTCAACCATGTTGGAAAAACYAACAGGAATTGAGAATTGAAGCCTCTCAACAGAAATGAGGATATCACTCAACCATAAAATGTACTATATATTGGGTGTAAAAAATAATGTACCATATATCCAACCATTTAAAAAAACACAATAGACCACAAGAAACAACTCGTAATATACTAARGAAATAGGTACAAAGAGGACTACGAAGAACTGAGATCGACTGGGTCAATAAAAAATTATTAAAGAGTAAGACTCATGGACGAACCATTTATCCAAATCATCTCCTTGCAAAACATTCACTTAGCAAATATAAAAAAGCCACTAACATTAGATAGAGATGGGAAGATAGGTATGGAAGAGGATGATAATAGGTTAAGCACACTAGTACGTAATGACAATGTACGGGAAAGTGTTAATCCATGAATCAATATATTTTCAGACCATGTGCATAATAATGTTTCTGATGATCGCCATGAAATTGGCTATAGCTTTCCTACAAGTGTCACCGATAGTTGAAGAAGCAGAACACACCATGATCCAATTCGACGAGTAGCAGCTTTCAAAAATGAAGCACTTGTGTTCGCTTTACAAATACTAAAAGAGTTGTTTTTAATAATATGTAAAACTAATAACAATAACAAAATTTCCGAAATAGATCCAGAAGATGTATTGATTTAACAGTAAATAAAAAAATTATATATATAAAGACAATATGTGATCTGGTCTACGGAAAGGGGGCTTAGGTGTCAAAAAATCTTAGTTTACTCGGATGGAAGATGAGATGTTTTTTCACGTGATAGTATCTAAAAAGTCATAAACTAGTTTTCACACGTTAGCTCCCTTTTCTTAGACCAGGTCACATATATTATTTAAAAAAACTAAGAAGGAATTGTATCTTTTTTAATGATCGTGAATTTAAGTACAACAGCAAGACAATAGTTCAAGAAATAAGTTATTTATTTATAAAAAGAATGCATATAATGTAAGTCTTATTCAGAATTGTGACGGGAGAAACTTTATATTACAAAATATATGATAAATTTTGCAGAGTGTAAAGTAAAAATTAATCAGAAACTTTTAGTAATAACAAAGCCAAATTTATTGATAAATTTATACATCCTGTTAAAATGTTAAAGCGAACTTATGAATCAAAAATAAAGTTTGACAATATTGTACTAAATATTCTAAGAGTCAGAATTCAAAGAAAAAATTAAAAAATAAGTTTTAAAATTATAAATAAAAAACAATACAGCTCGACATATTTTGAGTTTATTGGAATGTGCGATATATTCACTCAATGGAGCAGACTTGAATTGCTGATTTCTGATTCTTGGCACCAAAGTGATTGCATTTATAGTAGTGTATTTATTTGCCTCAGTATTTATTTCAGATTTAGGTAGTGACGTCAGCCGGCTCCTATACTGTAACTCGCGCAGGAGCTGTCCTAAACGCATTAAGCCGTCCAATTGAATCTGTGTGCCGATGGTCTCGTCCCTTTGTCAGTTCGATGTGTAGTGTGTCATCATCTGTGATATTTATGAATTAAAATATGATCTAAATATTTAAAATATAATATGTAATAATGTTCTTTTTTAATTTTTAATATATATATAATAAATAATATTTTTAGGTTGTGTAGCACTCTTGACGTTTGTCACATGATGCAGAGCTGCATATATATTTCGCATATGTGTTCGCAATTTCACATGTTGTTGTACACTGGTAAGCAATATTATGACTATGATGATGAAAATGTTGAAATATAATACCTTAGTCTTCATATTTTATATTTAATTTTAATTTTACAAATACGTTAAATGAAAATGTAAAAACTTTATCATTCATACTTACAGAAAATAATAAATTTGCATAAGAAAAGTATCAGTTTGAAATAGTTCCGTTTCTACATTCGTTAGATTAATCTAATTTTTTAGCAGTGCTGTATTGAGCATTATTTATTTGATGATAAGTTAAACAGAAAACGTGATATGATATCGGGAGATGACACGTTGATACAAGGAACACAATATGGTGGCTGCATATGCAAATCCTTTGCATTCAGTACTTCTAACTTATCTTGATACATACGGTTGAATTCTTTGGAATGTAAAAGAACTGGTGGACGTAAAACTTCAATGGAAGTTCCCTAGTTTAAAAGACATTTTTTAATGCTTAAAATAAATAATACTAATTAACATGTGAATGTTGATGTACAGAAACTAATGTGTCCAAAAATTATCGCACGATTTAAATTGTCGGCATTTCAATTAATCTTAAAAATTGACGAAGTTAAAATATTATTTCGGTCTTATTTTGTATAAAATTTTCAAACTGCGAGAGCCATTCTCTCATTRTAAATGATTGTTTAATAATGGAGATAACTTATTCTATCGTGGAGTTACGCTCCATTTTTACTGAGCTTAAACTGTAGGTTGTCGATTTGTTATTTTTATAAAATTGCTAATAATACATAATTGCGACATATTTAACTTTTATTTAATTCCAATCTGGCGGGAATTATAAAACCTTAATTAAAAAATTACATATTTCGGATAATCACTTACAACTTTAGTGTTACACATTTTTTATTCCTTTGCAGCTCATGCCGTATTGCATCCTGCGGAATTTTTGTGGAACATGTGTTGATTTAAACTCAATTACCAAATAAAGCAAGTAAAGAAAAAAAATTTAACTAAGTAATAAAGTAATTGTGGAGAAAATAACACTGCTAGTTATCACTGCCCTATTTATACAGACTTGAAGCCGAAGTTGTCGCTAGAAAAGCCCGTCGTAAACAAATACTATATATTCCCTACTGATCTAAGGCAGTTATTCAAAAGTAATAAAAGGCAACACTGTAAAAATTAATTTGGCGCAAAACAAACCTAGTGCATGCGTTGAAGTATGCTTTTAAACCTTACTCAACATATCACAGAATGTACTCGTATGTAGGAATGCAAAACTTTAAATTTCTAAAGAAGAAAATATAGATGTAATGCTATTGTCCGAAACTAATCTAAAAATAAGAGCCCCCTTTCTCTATACACCTTATTCGACTCTTTGTTACAAATCACCCTGATGAAAAGGCACATGATGGAAAAGCAATGTTGGTTAAAGATTCATTAAGCCACCATACTTTAGAACCTTAGGCAACAACAATATGTTTTAACATGTAAAGAAATGCCCAACACATCAASATATTTATGATACGCGGAGATCCTATCGCTCAGTAAGAACTCTCACTGAATTTCAAAAAATATATCCCTTACATTGACCCACATTTTCGGTCAAAAGACAATTATAGATACTGAGGTCGATTTTTTCGGTTGAATAATTTTTTAATTTTTAATTTTTTTGAGAAATTTTGGTTGTTTGTCAATTTGAACGAAACGAACCGTGCACACACCTTTCGTAAGCCCAAATGTCAAAATGAGATAAATCGATGTTTTGGAGATATTCAATTCCAAATAATGCTTTCGGCTGATATTTGATGAACTCACGCACAGCTTGATGGAATTTCCGGTGATCACGGATTTTGATTGGCCCACACGTTTATCGTCATTTATGTCCTCACGACCACTTTGAAAACATTGAAACCACTCGTGGACTCTGCTACGGGATAGGCAATATCGCCATAAATTTGTTTCATCAATTGAAAGGTTTCGGTAAGAGTTTTAACAATTTTAAAACAAAATGTAATGTTTGCTCGTTGTTCGAACCTCATTTTTGCACCGATGGCACAAACATACTGATACTTAGAACGCTTCCTCACTTCCAATAAATGAAATGCCATGAAATTCTCCATGGACAATCGATAAAGAAGCGTTTCTAATGCACCAGTCGACATATTCTTCTTACTTTGGAACGCACATTGTAAAATAAATTGATTTTGCCGAAAAAAACAATTGTTCTGTTTTTTTAGGTCCTGTTTACTTTGGAATGCACCTTGTATATAATTAAAAGGAAGACAGCTGCACTACACTATTATGAATAGGCGTAATAATTTTTACCTAATATATCCTGCTAAGCTAATATATTGGTCCAGCTATCAAAACCAAACCCCAGATTTAATTGATTTTGCTGAAATAAAAAATACTGAAAATTCGCTTTTAATTGTTGTTACTTTTACCTTCTTATCTTTTAAACTAACAAAACTATGCGAAGTAACGAATGATTGCATTCTATCACTACAATTGGGTTTAACAGCCCATAAAACGAACTGGATAAAATATAAAAAATAAATCAGTATTCACATTAATATTGGTTACAAAATAAACTCAGAAAATATACCACAGCGAATTTTATGAAGTAATAACTAATAGTAGTTGTTGTAGCAACACCAAATAAAACTAAAAAACAAATAAGACCTACCTTCCTCTCAGGTGCAATGGGAGTCTGCTGTACGTAGTTTAAGAAATGCACATATGTTTGCGGAAAAATACAGCACTGAGTATAATATAATGAAACTGAGTCCAAATTACCTATAAAAGGTCAGCCTAACTTCGAGTCGCTCATGCCAATTTGATTTGAGTAATTAAAAGGAGCATAAAAATTGTAAATCTAAGAAAGATTACAGGACATGATCAAATTACTCTAAAAATGTTAATGGAGTTACCAAATGTTGCTGTAGTAGTATTTATATTCTGTCTTACCAATATATTTGCAAAAATTAAACCTTCTTCTACATTACTAACGTATACACCGCTTATGGGGTTATAGATGAGTTTCCAACAGTGCGTTGTTTCCTCCTTTAGCAATGAAGCCAAGTCCTTCTTCGCCTGGTCTTTCTAATGGAGCGGAATTCGTCCTCTTCCTTTGCTTCCTCTGGCGACTACTACGTCGTCTATTCGGATGACATGACCTAGCCATCGTAGCCGCTGTCTTTTAATTCGCTGAAGTATCTTGCTTCATCGAATGCGATATTCACCGTAGCCAACAAGCAAAGGACCATAAATCTTTGGCAGAAGTTTCTCTCGAAAACTCGTAACGTCGACTCATCAGATTTTGTCGTCGTCCATGCCTCGGCATCATATAGCAGGACGGGAATAATGAGTGACTTATGCAGTTTGGTTTTTGTTCGTCGAAGAGGACTTTACTTTTCACTTGCCTACTCAGTGCGAAGTAGAACCCGTTGCCAAGAGTAATTCTGCGTTGGGTTTCGAGGCCGACGTTGTTGTTACTGTTAATATTAGCTTCAAGATAGACGAAGTTATCTGGGACTTCGATGTTATGACTGTCAACGGTGGGACTACGTGACGTGGTAGCCTAGTCGCGAGTGCGATGACTGTTTGTTTGATGACAGGRGATATTTTGTCTTGCCCTGGTTCACCCATTTGCTTCTTTCCTTATACAGTCTGGATCGAGCAGAGATAACGGCGCGAATTTTAAGGCAAATGATATCAATATCATTTCCATACGCCAGCAGTTGTACAAGATTGTCTCTGCTCGGTTAAGCTCTGCAACTCGAATTATTTCATCCAAACATAGGTGGAAGAAGTCAGTTTGGTATCGAACGGATCTGAGAGGTCCTTCTCGATCCTGACGGAACTTTCGGTGTTGATAATTGAAATCAGTTTACGTAGGCATATTAGTTTTACGGGGATACCAAATTCAGACATAGCGGCATGAAGGCACCTCCTATTCATTTTGTCAAAAGCAGCTTTGAAATTGGTGAAGAAGTGGTGTGGTCGTATGGTGAATATCTGGTCGGTAGTTGATTTGWCCAGTCTAAAGCCACACTGATAAGGTCCAATCAGTTTGTTGACGGTGGGCTTTAATCCTTCACACAAAAGCGCTCAATGCGATCTCCCTTTTAGTGAATTGAGCAGAGCACATTTAAATTCCAATCGTCSGGCCCGCTTTGTTGTTTTTTAGACGGGTAGTTGCATTTCTAATTTCTTCATGGTCGGTTAATGGAACGTTCTTGTGCTATACTTTCATGTGCTGAATAGCAGGGTCGAAAAATGTTCCCGCTATGATTTTAGTTTGCTTTGGGCTGCAGATACTACATCTTTTCTGGGGGTTTTACAAGTTGCATTCTTTTGGTAGGATTTTTTGAATATACCCCTCAGCCTCTCTCTTTTTTGTCGGTAAYGTCGTCTCGCTTTTCTTTCCAGCTCTCGGTCGCCAGCCCATCTCGTACGTATTTTGGTCAGTTTCATGTAACGTTGCGAGTTAGGCAGTCATTTTACTCTCCACTGCGGTACGACACTTCTCATCGTACTAGCTTTCTCTTGCATTTTTCGAAAATCAATGGTTTCGTTAGCAGCGTAAAGAGCTTGTAGTGGCGTCCCGCAGTTCCCTTATACTGAATTGCTGATGAGTGCTCTCAGAGAGCAGGATTCCTGTTTAGGSAATTTTCATCAGGGAGGCTGAATTTAGTGACCATTGTGATAAATATACCCTTTTGCCCACTTGGCGTTAAAGTCGCCAAACACGATATTGACATCGTGGTGGGGGCAGCTATTATTGGTGCACTCCAAGCGCTTATAGAAGACATCTGTGGTCACATCGTTCTTCTCTTCCGTCGGAGAGTGGACGCAAATCAGCGATATGTTAAAGAACTTCGCTTTGATGCGAATTATGGCTAGACCTTCGTCCACCGGGGAGATTGACAGTACTTGGCGAAAGAGTCTCGCTCTCACTACGAATCCTACACTGAATTTRCTCTCTGTTATATAACCACTCTGTAGGACCTACTGGTCCTTGTCCCATCCATCGCATTTTTTGTTAGGCGGATCACCGCCATCAGCCTTCACTCTAACGAGGACATCAACCAGTTGGGCAGCGACCCCTTCCCACTTAAGGGACCGGACATTTCACATGCATGCCCTCAGATCGTAATCTTTAATTACTTTGCTATGGTCGTCATCAAAATGGGGGCTCTCACTCGAGGTTGTCGATTAGTTCTCATTGGTAGAGCTTTTTAACGTGGCGGGTCTGTAACCTAGAGCACAACCCTGTGGAGGAGATGTTTCGCCTTCTCACTTTAGCTGGCCTTCAAAACGGATGTTATGTGGCTTCCCAGACGATACTTGATTCATGACCGAATGACGTGAGCTGTTTGAGCCATATGTAAAAGAAATGTTTTGGCCACTCCCAAGTGAATGGCAATCAGAGAATTTTTTTCAGTTGCGTGAACTCACTCACCATTTCATGAATAAAATTTAGTGTCTTTGGCGCATTTAGTTATTGATTTATCGCGCTATGTGTAGTTTTTAAGAGTAACCTTTAACCTTAAACTTACACGGGGAGTTTGCGAGATTACCATCCGATTTCATCMATTTTTGTGAAATTTTTGGTTCTCCATCTTAATTAAGTTCTTAGTTATGGCCTTTATAACTTTACATTAAATGACATTGTTAGGGTGTGGCAGTGGTTCGATTAGGGTCAAATACGGGCTCGTTCTCCATTTTTTTGCCACGGAACTCGGAACAACGTGGACGTCAAGAAAACTACTATACACATTTAAGAGAATAACAAAAACACATTTCATATAAATATTGCTAAATTTTCCAGAGCATCAAGCGAAAAAAAAGATTCGATTATTTTTGCCACACTTATATCTAATATATGTACATATACATATTGACCGATATATAACATATAAAGCCATCCGGATGTTTGTATCTTTAACACAGCGGTCGGTAAATTCAGCGCCCACAATGAAACATCCCCAAATGAGGCTGCTCTACTTCACTGGGGCCCAAAATTAGGCTATCTGTAGTACTACATTCCGGCACAAGAAAACTCATAAAGCTACCTTTCTTCTCCGGATCGCAAACCAGAAGACACGTCTCCATTATCTTTTATGTACGTACGCTCTGAGGTCCGAGGCATTGATTCGGACCTCTAACTTGTTGCCGACAATATACGCACTCGCCTCTGTGCAGAACACAAAAAAAAAAAAAAAATGCCGTCAACCAGCACAGAATTTTTGACGTCGAATAGCTGCAACCACAAGAGACAGTCGGTCAAAATATGAGCTACTTTAATGATATTGAAAGACCGTATTTTTGGTTGTGCACAAAATTTATATAATCGGTTAAAAACTTGCTCTAACSACCATATAATTAAYATYAGTTTGTTCAAACATCCGCTTGCCTTTACTCCTTATATGGATCGTGGTGCTGGTATGTGAGGTACCTTAATGAAGAGATSAGTTTTCTGTTTATAATCTTTAGCAATGACACAAACAATTAAAATCAGAGTCAATACTTTTTTTATCCTCTATATACCTATTTAACATAATATTTCAAACTTCTGGTTGCCTTTATATGGTATACCACAAATCGGTATGTTATTTGTAACATAATTTTACAAAATTAAGGTAACGTGTAGTTTAATGCCGAAATTTTAAGAAATTGGTGCAGCCCTTAAATACTACATACTTCYATGAGAAGAAAATAATAAGACTTCGTCCATAATTTTAAAATTAAATTAGTTTAAAAATTTAAATTCTCTTGCAACCAGTTGCTACAGAGTATTATAGTTTTGTTCACCTAACGGTTGTACGTATCACCTAAAACTCATCAGGATAGATATAGGGTTATATAAATATAACTGAAAAGGAGGACGAGAAAAGTCGAAATCCGGTTGACTGTCTGTCCGTCCGTCCGTCCGCGTAAGCTGTCACTTGAGTCAAAATTGAGATATCTCGATGAAACTTGGTATACGGGTTCCTTAGTACAAAAAAATTCTAGTTCGTAGATGGACCCGATTTAATGTTGTGAAAATGAACTTTTTTTTGAATCTTTTACTTTCCAGTACACAAACCAAGAAGTTAGTTAGTATAACGGAATTAAACTTTGCACGAATAAATTAGTGTATGATATGTTATGATCAAAAGGTACCGAATATTTTCATCCCAATACCTATAATTGGCTTTTGATAGAAAGTATCGGTCAATATGTAATATATATAATTGAAATTTATGGATAAACCTTCTCTGATAATGCTATGGCTGTATGTCAAAAATGAGTTAATATAACATTTTCGAACTTCGGGGTGACTTTGTACCATATGTATATATCGGCCAATAGGTGAGTTATCCCAATGAAAATAAGAGAGAGAGATTCGTGAAAGTTGCAAGAGTATAATGAGGGTTTCGATGTTACTGTTATCGTAAAACTAATGTTGTACGATGTCTAGGACCCACTATGGCTAAGAGTTCTCTTTCGTTTACCTCTCTATCCGTTAACGTTCTCGAAATCAATGTTATGGGTCTGTTTCCTTGAGATAGTACTGCAATCGAGGAAGCATCAATAGTTAAGTAAAATGGTTTGGAATAGGATATTCCTGAGTTTGTCCAACTAAGATTTCCGAATTTTGTCAAAGGACACTGGGATATTTTTCGAAGGGAATTTGCTGATCCTTCGCTTTCGCCGAATGCTCTTAATTCAAACAAGTAGCGAAATCTCTAATAGCCTTAACATTATCTGGGCTAGTTATTGTATCCTATTTTGTCACGACAAAGCCCAAGAACTTTACACTTGACTTAAAAAACTAAATTTTTCATTGGGCGCTCTCATATTGGCGTCGTAAAAGCTTTTAAACACTAGATCGACATAGCTAGTATTCCCGACCATATTTCGTATAACATCATCTGTGGCACGCTGAAAGATGCCTCTAGCACCAAAAGGCAAACGGCAGAATTCATACTTTTCTACGTTTACTGAAAAATATGTTTCTCTCTACCGTTTTCTGCTAAAATCATTTAATGATACCTTGACTTTAAGTAAAGAGTAATGAAATATTTGACCTTTCCAAGGTTTATAATATCGTACTAATTCTCGGCATTGGGTATTTATCCGCGATAATCTTGGAATTTAACTTCCTAAAATCCACTACCAACCGTTTTGAAAACAACCCTTGTGTGGTTGTTATAAAAAGACTTAATCGGCCAAATAATGTAATTTTTAGTAGGTTCTTTATTTACAAAATCAGCGGCTCTTATGAGGAATGGGTACATCCTAGAGTAAACAGATTCATTGTACTTTATGCGGATGGATGCAACCACATTCGTGCTGAACGGAAGTAATTTATTCGCGTCGGTAAACGAATTCACATGTCTTGTCATCATTTGTAGAAAGTCCGTACGAACATTAAGTGGAACTTCGATGTCTTCAATTTTGTAGAAATTAACTCGAGCACATTTGGGAAACTTCAAAGCTTCAGATCCACCATTAAAGTCAAACAGTTCTGACATAAGATCAATAGTTGATCATGCCTGTGTCAGTAGGTCGAGTCCAATTATGCCATCAAAAGTCGTAGGTGCGGGTAGGTGGAATATTAGTTATTGGTGTCAAACATATAGATAAAGGAATAGAATATCTGTAAGGTTCTCCTTAGTCCTTATTGATTTATTTATTATTGAATACGCGTAAGGCATCGGCCTGCTCAAGAAAATGTAATGGTCGCTTGTGCGAATATGTGAAAGCTAGATGGCTAACGATAGTGTCAAAATTAAGGACTATGTTGAAAGATGATACAACTGCATCAGCCGATCCTCTTGTCGTGTTACGAATTATCAGGACAGCTCAGTAATGCTTCGAGCTGCCTCGGAGGTTTAAAAATATCATATGTAGCAATTGCTGCCAGGAGACATGTTGCCCCTGGATCAAACCACGTCAAGTTTTTCGTGAAAATTTTGCAAAATCACCGATTTTGAAAATTAACAATTTATTAGGAAGGGGACTAGAAGCATACCCTGTCATATAAATATTTTGTCAAAATTATTTGTTTTCTTAAAGTTGTTGAAGGTTAAAATTTAGAGCACGATACAATTGTAAAATTATTTTCTCATAAACTGCTGGAGAGAAATCGATGAAATTTTGTGAAGTCTAAGAAAAATGCTCGTGCTGTATTGTAGATATTTTTTCACGATTCATTGTTTAAATAATAATATTTTACATAATTTTGTCTTAAATAATTAAATTTTTTTTAATGTGTTCTTCATGAAATATTCACCTTTAATAATCTGCAAATAATTTTTTGTTCTCATGCCATTCCAAAGATATAGAATTTTTTGTCCAATACCCTTATGCTTTTCTTGCGGCACTGATGGCGGGAGCTTACGAGCGCACTGCGCAACGATGGTCATACGTTTTAAAAGCGAATAGCTTTTCAGTTTTTTTAGTGTGAAGAAGACGATTGTTTCACAAAAAATTATGTAAAGTATTATTATTTATACAAACTGATCATGAAAAATATCTAATAAATGGTTTTGTAAAAATTGTTCGGCTAACAACCGCAATGTTTATCTTCTATCCATTTTCATTGAGTTCCAAACTCGCATAGTAGCCGTCTGTCACGTACAAATTTAGATCTGATTAAGTCGTAGTTAAAAGGAATTAATGCTGACGTCAAGGCTATAAGAATATATGTATATACTATATATAATATTAAAAATTTAGATTCCTTATTTTAAAATGTGGTTAGTATAGTTTCCGATGATGCGAATCAAACAAAGGTCTTCATTTAACGGATGTTAAACTTGTTCGCAGCAGTTTTAAATATATGGTAAGGTATTGCTAAGACTTTCAGGTACTTCCCTAGGTTAATTCTTTG
>NW_017534765.1:0-1126 GCF_001853355.1 Bactrocera latifrons | reverse complement strand
CTTGTTGCATAAACTCATTTAGTTACGTATATATAATTAATACTTTACATGCATGTGTATTAGAAAAGATGTAGCATTACATAAACATTACAAAAGTTGTTAAATTTGATAGAATATCTAAATATTTACTTACGTCCAGAGTGAATCCATAATATTGCATCAATGGATGATAACTAACGAATTCATACATTGTTCCTGAAGAAGGAAGAAAATATCCTTGTATACAGTATTTAACGCCGTAAGGTATGTTTTGCACATTCCCTATCGGATGATCAAAAGTTCTGTATATAATTTGTTCATCACTGAGTGTTTGGACAAATGTATTTGCTTGTCGTAATTTCTCATCTGTTTCATCTTGAAAGTTTAAAATATTGATTCTAGACGACTGCAGCTAAAAATAATAAACACATTTTTCTTATAATCCGAGGAATAAGTTGAAAATGAAAAAAATGTGTTTACATGCATTACYCCTTTCTTTTTAATTAGTACTTGAGTAATAAGTCATTTTTCATTATTAGCCGTGCACTGTTACCGTTTCTTTCTTAAAATTGATATATTTAAATAAGCCAGTGGAGGTACTCTTTGAATTTTAGGGCGGTATTTTGGAAAATTTTCTTTATATATTTTTTATTTAAATAAAATAATGTACACAATTACTTCATTTATTACATTTTGTACATAGTTTCATATTTTCGTATTGGCTAAATGAGATAAGCCGCCCCCCTCCCTAATGCCACTACACCAATACACCACACAACACAACTCACCACACTTCTACACTCATCAACACCACCCACACGCGAGRGCACATCCACACAGGCAAACACATACCACACTGGTCAAAAGGGTCATCGTACCAGGCTTTTAGTCAGTCTCGTTCTGACCTGCAAACGAAGCTTATGCACCGCCGTTTTGATCCCCGCGCGTTTTCGTTCCGCACTAAGATTAACTGGTGTTAATAGTTCCGCAATAACGTTCATCTGAAAATCGAACTAAAATTAATTGTACCATAGTTACCCTCAAACTTTTTAAATTTTGTAAATAGATTAAAAACAAAAATCTAATTAAATCCACATTAAATTATCCTTCTAAGTAAAACGGGTGTATTATTTAAAGAAGTGGAAGT
>NW_017534764.1:931741-932689 GCF_001853355.1 Bactrocera latifrons | reverse complement strand
GCCAAAGGCAAAACACCTGACATCGATCGTATATCTTATCCCATGCTATCAAATCTACCCCTAATTGCCAAAGAAAAATTACTATCCCTCTACAACAATATCTTTGCGAAAGGCTACTATCCTTATGCCTTATGCCTTTAGAAGCAGACAAAGTACAGCCGATTCACTTTTGCAACTGCAACCACTTTGTATCCGACTCGATAGCCACAAAAAACCATGCCACAATCTTGGCTACCGACTTCGAGAAAGCCGTTGATCGCGTTGGCGTTCAAGCAGTACTGAGCCAACTTGCATACTGGAAGGTTAGTTATGATAATAAAAGCTTTTATGATTCACCGACAGTTCCGAGTTCGTCTTAATAATACTTTTTCCGAGGTAAACAATCTTAACAATGGTATACCCCAAGGCTCCCCCCTATCCGTAGTACTATTCATTATTGCTCTTAGGAGCTAAACTCACCGATATCTGCCTAAATATAAAAAATATTAATATAACTATGTATGCCGATGATGCTTTTATTTACACTAATTTGAAAGGTCCGCCGGCAACTAATGATGTTTTCAATGAAGTACTTACTTATCTCAACTTCTAAATGTAAATTATTACATATTTGTAAAAAAAAGAAATGTTCATACCCAGATCTAATTTATGACAATACTTTAATAACTTCTGTAAATAACTTAAAAAAATATTAGGTATATATTTTGACAATAAGTTTACATTTAAGTATCACTGTATTAACCTTAGAAAATCGCTTTCCAGTAGATTAAACATAATTAAGTATTTATCTAGCAGACGGTCATTTATACATACAAATACACTTATTAATAWTACWASAGCCATAATACTCTCTAAAATAGACTATGGCCTTCCGATTTACGGTTGGTGCTCGAACACAAACATTAAGCAGTTGGAGGCTCCATATCACGCCGCGATTCGTCGTAGTTT
>NW_017534764.1:929368-930601 GCF_001853355.1 Bactrocera latifrons | reverse complement strand
TCTAGGCGGCAATCCTACACCATCCTGCCCATTCTGCCCCAACACATTATCCATGGAACATATATTCAATATCTGTCCAGCACTAGACAGTATTAGGCCAAAACACTTTAATTCTAGTAAATATCAAACATTGTTAAATACACCATCTTTCGCAAACATTGTTAATATATATAATTTTCTAAAAGAATGTAATTTTTATAATAAAATATAAACTTTGTAATTTGTACTATTATATCGGAGGCGATAGTAGCTGCCATAGTAGCTTGTACTCCTTTCTTACTATTTAATATTTTGTATATTTTTCCTAATAAAATAATAATAATAACAATAATAAAAGAAAKAATTRGTCCAGGCGTTGTTGAGTTATGCACTTAGCAACACATTTTGCGATTTTTATATTATAGATGAAACTATTTGATTCTAATTTGATCAAATTTTATCTTTATACGTTCTAAAAACAACAGTTATATAATTATCGAAAGGAGTAAAAGTACGCAAAATGTTATTATAACGCTACCACCATTGCCACATAAAGAATATTTTGTATTTCAATTGCCTGTTCACTGAACGATTTTGCTTTCAGATCTTTCATATTTTTATATATTTCATGTGGTTCCGTATCCGTGTGCATCGCATTTTAAGAGTGTTTTTAACGTCTTCCCACTTGTCTGGTTGTGGTATGTCAGAATACCTTCTAATCGATTTTATTTAAGGCACTTCCCAGTGACGTCCCCTTGACTTAGTCTAATTGCTCCATGTTGTAAACCTGGCTTTGATCGTCTTACATTTTTTTCTTTCATCGAATCATTTTTGTCTTTTATTTCTTTCAAAAGCTGCTGCACTATGACTTTTTTTCCGTTTGTTTTAGTGATTACACGGTGATTTCTTGAATTATTTAGTCTGGTCAACTTCTGTTGTACAAAGATTGCCGATTGCGCAAGCGGGTGAAAAAAAAAAATAGTAAAAATATTTGGTTGCAGCGAAGTAACGCTGAAGGTGACTAAAACCATACTACATTATTTTCATTATTTAATTTAAAATGAAGCTTATTACAAAACTGCTTATTATATACTTCTGCATTTTGATGTAAATCGGAAATGATGTTACCATTTGCAATTTGCTTTAATAATTCATCACACTCTTCAATTGTGCCGTCAGGTGTTGCGTGTAATTRCGTACAAATATATGTACCTTGCGCGCTCCTTATGAACGAATTTATGGTTTTTGATTTTT
>NW_017534764.1:924684-926361 GCF_001853355.1 Bactrocera latifrons | reverse complement strand
AATGATGCATAAGAAACAAAACAAAGAATACAAATGACAAAAGAATACGGCCTATATTTCGGGGAACTGAAATATTTGCTCTAGCTAACGGTAATTTCTACRAATAGTGAGTTTGCAGACTATCGTTTGGTGTATGAATACGACTTTTGCGTTCACGCTAACTGAATTTTTCGCATTACTGGAAAATCTTTGATAGGAATGTAAAACAGTTATATTCTATCGCTTCATATTTGTTTAAGTACAATTGACGCATAAATTCAGATTTTTAGTTTTGATAATTTCATTTTGCTGACTGTATATGTATGATTGCCAAATAAATGTGGTATGCGCATGATGGAATGTTTTAGACATTAAACTCTTTAATTTGGAAGTTATAGTGTTGCTGATTGTCATGCACAATTGTTTATTTCAGATTAACATCAAATCTTTAAGTCAATTCATTTTCTTTTTGTTATTCTAATTCTACTTAATATTCAGGGATACTTGCCAAACCACATCTGCGAATACATACATATATTATCTGTGAAAATTTGCTCCATTATAATAATTTACATTTTAGAACAGCTAACATTTGCGCTTTCTACTTATATTTATTAACATTCTCTGGTTTTATTGTTATCCTTTGACCATTCGGATATAGTTCCCGGAATGTACATAAATTTGTTTAAGAATTTATCTATTATATGTTTATTTTATTGAAATTGGCTTTTACCAATAATTCGCTTTGTTAATTTCAAATATTGTTAGTAATTATAAAAATAACGATTTTTTTCAAATGTAAATCGGCATGCGCTTCGATAATTCATATAAGAAGATTTTTTATATCTTATATTATACAGCCTTTTCCCCGGTTTCGCTCATTTCGGAGTTGTATTGTAAATAAGCAATTAGTATTTTTAAAATGTGCGCCTCTTTATTCATTAACATTCTCGGGCCGTAACTCAAAAACACGATTTTAAGTTGAGTWTGTGTGCAAGTACATTGCCCATATTATTTAAAAAAATAAAAATTATTTCTGATGTGTAGAAAAATAAATGATCGAGATAACAATGTGACGTTATTTCTTCAAGTTTAGTTTTTTTTTTTTTCAGAAAAAATTAGATATTTTGTGTTACAACATTTTACATGACTTTTTCTCAGCAAAACGACACATTTAACTTACTAAGAAAATGTTTTGTATTTTTATTCACAAATAATGTCAGAATTTAAAGTAGAAAACGTTTATGACCATGTAAAAACTTTAGTGTACCATTCTTAGTCCACTTGTCCTCAGCATAATATATATAATATATTATATGCCACTAGTTTATTCAATAAACTTATGGTATTTTTCTATATGTGCTAAATAAATGAAAACTTTGTTTAAATGACCAAAGCTTCACACTACCACACCACTCTACTCGGGAGAAATTGGCGCACCCTAGTACATCACACCTGAAAACACCATCAGCAAGCCATCAAACGACTACACCCCACAACATTAAATTGACAAAAACAAATTAGGGGTATTCGCTTGCTCTTGCAAAACCCTTGCACGGTGTAAGAATTGCATATATTTCCTCTTGGTGCACCGACACAACAACAAACACACGCAGAAAATTATTTGCAATGGTTAAATTGTTGAGGAAGGTAAGTTTTAAATAGATTTTAAAATTTCTACTTAAATTTGCAAAAAAA
>NW_017534764.1:917653-924259 GCF_001853355.1 Bactrocera latifrons | reverse complement strand
CAAGAGCAAGCGAATACCCCTATTGATCATCGCTTAGACTAGATTCGTTTTGGAAAACTATCCTGTGCTCTACAATTGGCTTCGAATATGGAAGCTATCACAAAYGTATGAGTTCAACAAAGGTTGTGCTGAGTCCACAACCATAAATTTCGTAACTATATAAATATAAGTAATTTTAAATAATACAAACAGTTGTTAAGCAACAATTAAAAGAAAAGCTGTAAATTACTTAATAGGAAAAATGTTAAAATAAAACTTTCGCTCAGCTTAATTATATGTATACAAAACTACGTCAGTATATTAACATCAATCCAAAGATTAATAAGTCTTAAACCACGTCGGTAAACCAAACATTAATCTAAAGATTAATAAATTAACAAGTGAACCAGCGATTAAAAACTAAACTCACTTAACGGGTTCAGAACTGATAAGGGATGCAGCCAGAATAAAGTAATACAATGGCACCAAAACTARGACTTGTCATCATTCATAAAGGAGGTATAACTAATCATTCCCATCAAGATCCAAGGACCTGCTCTTCAGACAAGATAAYAAGGCTGAGCTAATTAAAAACGTCGATGTTAAGGAAACCTATAACAATTTGTACCACCAAGCAGTAAACCTAAAAAACCTTTATAAAAGCAATTATTTTTACAATTTCAGAAATATTTTAGACAAATTTAGCACTATATATGAACAAGACAATAATAAACCTTCAATAAATGAATCACTTATTTCGAAAGCATTTTTAAATGGTCTTGGGCCAAACCTACCCAGTGCTATTCTTAGTAGAAATATAACGTATCTTAGAAGCGTATATTATTATTTATTGGAAGAAGCTGGCATGTTAAAAATATAAGACAGTAAACCGAACAGGTTTATACTAAACAATACACCACAGTCACAATACTTACTCCAACATAGAATTTCCCAAAACAATAATTTACAAACATTTGCAGTTAACAACAGTAATAATTTGCGACATTTAGGAAAATATCCAACCCGATTGTACACACAGCACATAATAAAAAMCAATCATATAGAGCAAAGTCAGCCGGATGTTCCTGATATTAGTTATATGGGAGCTACGTCGATTATTCKCTCAAATGTATCTATTTTAGGCACAAAGATACGCTGTTATGAGTAAAACACGCTCTGTAATTTTAATTGAGATAGCTGAAATATTAGCCGGTATATGCTGTTTAAAGTCACCCTAAAGTTCGAAATCTTTATATTAGGTTTAAGGGGTCTCAGGGAAGCATTGACCATATTCAACATATYTTTGATATAAAGAATTACTATTATCAGGAAAATTTTTGGCTGAATTTCAATTATATTGGGTAGTCGAAAAAGTATTTTCGTATTTCTAATCAAACTTAAACTTGTTATACTCTTGCATCCAGTTGCTACAAGGTATTATAGGTTTGTTCATCCAACGGTTGTACGTATCACCTAAAACTAAGCGAGATACATAGATACAGGGTTATGTATGTATATATAAATGATCAGGGTGGCGATAAAAGTTGACTGGCTGTCTTTCCGTCCGTGCAAGCTGTAACTTGATTAAAACTTAAGATATCTCCACGAAACTTGGTATATGGGTTTCTTAGTACAAAAGAAATTTGGAGTTCGTAGATGGACGTAATCGGAAAACCACCAAGTCCACAAATCAAATGCCATTAAGGGAGTTCTGCATTGACCGAAACAAATGGTAGTTCAATGGTGCAARGTCAGAGCCATGTGGTGGATGCATCATAACTTCCCAGCCAAGCTCTCCCAGTTTTTACCAAAGTCATCACAGATGTGTGTGGTCTGATGAAAGACGAAGCCCTTTYTGTTGATCCTCCTTTGATGTAGGTCGCTTTGTCGTGGCGAAGGGGCTTAAGTGATCAACAATTTCCGGCTTACTCGTGGGACCAAAAATGAACGTAACCAACAACTCAACAACAACTACAACAACAACCAAATTGACGACAACAGCGATGATTAATTACATGACTCACAGGAATCCTATTACGGAATCCGAAAAGGACAAATTAYTCCCCTCCAGCCAGGAGACGAGTWAGAGTACTGCCGAACATACCASCCAAGGTATACCGGTAGATACAGCAGCGAAAACAGCAAATATAAGGGAGGAAGCGTCCACCTCMAAAGCTGCCATGAGCGCCAATCAAAGGGCACTGGCGGCGAAAGGAGAAAACAAAAAGAAGCGCGAGGAATCCCAGAATAAGCTGAAAAAAACCGGTACCAGAAGCAGCCCTCATACTGCGAAAGATAATCAAAGACAGCCGGTACCYCAGTTGATGAGGCAGAAACAAAGCGCCTCAAATCTATAGTAGGGGAATATAGAAGCTTCTTGAAAAGGAAGCAATCAGAACCTCTAGAATAGAGCAAACAAGAGAGCAATTCACCAAAAAGGAATCGCTCTATCACAGAAATACAAGAAACTCTGCCCAAAAAACCTAGGCGGAGTGAAGGTGAACACAGCAGTATAACAACGGCAAGGAATTTTTGCGATGTAGCCAGGGATAGCCTGCAAGTGGCCATCATAGACGGAAATTCCTCCTCTCCGATCACAATACAGGACAATGCTGCAGGTCCTCACCCGRAGTTTGACTCCTCTGAGRCTCTCAGGGGTCACAGGGTCATCAGGTACTCCGATCAGGCCTCGCTAGATTTCCTGGCGGGTAGTGTTGCCAAAATCAGCAACGCCTTTGTAGGTGTCCAATTGAGGCTTATACCCGCCAGGGACATACCGAAAAGACTTCGTTCCGCATTTGGCTACCCCCTCTAGAGTAGTCAGGCGAAAAACTCCTGAGGTGCATCAAGCTGCAAAACAAATTTATACCTGGTATAGATGAGTAGCAGCTGATTAAGGGGGAAAAACCGAACAAAGCAAGTAGGCCAATTCTGCTGGCCTTTTCCGATGAGACCATTGAGGCTCTCAAGAARACTGACTACAAAATCAGCTTCGGAATTCGCAAGGCCTGGCTAAAAAATCTTCCAAGGCAACAAAGCGGCTGACCAAGACGATACGGAAGAGGTCGACGATGCCAGCCAGTTGCTAAGGAATGTGGGTATGTGGGCAAGAAACCCGAGATGCCCAATAACTTAAGTTGCGTACAGATAAACCTGCAGCACTCGAAGAGTGGTACAGCGAATCTGACAACCCTCAAAAACGAGGAGCGCATCGACATCAGCCTAATATGGAAGCCCTGGGTCAATGAAGGCACCATTGAAGGGCTCAACAGCAGCAAATATAATCTTTTTTATACAGGGAACAAAGGTAAACCTAGGGCATGCATTCTTATCAATAGAAGTATACATTCTTTTCTTTGTCCSAATTACAGCACTGCAGATATCACAGTGGTAAAGGTGGAACAGAAGGAAAATCCCTTCTTCTTGGTATCGGCCTACTTGGCCCATGACGAAGACATGCCACCGGCTCCGCTCGCCAGACTAGTAGAGGACAACAGGAAGGAAGATGTCCTAATAGGATGTGATGCAAACGCAAGGCATACTGTATGGGGTAGCTCCAGTATAAACACCAGAAGTGAGTAACTCTTGCAGTATATTCTGAGTACCAATCTAAGTATATGCAACAAGGGCGATAATCCAACCTTTATTTTCCAGCTCTGATAGGTTCCGGGGTGGGAGGAAGTGCTGGACCTCACGCTATCAACGGGGTCTCGTTGTGGATAACTGGAGGGTATCCGATGAACCTTCCATGTCGGATCACTCCTGGATACTCTTCAGCATCCGCGAGAAATACAGTGCTCCTCTCACATATCGGAATTTGAGAACACAACTAAGGAAAGCTTTTAGTGAGCGTTCTAGAATCCAAATCTGGCAGCCATATAAAGATATTATGAAAAATACAAACAAAAAGAAAAAGTCAGGAAAGCTAAAAACGACCAATGGCAATCTTTCTGCACATCGATAGAAAGTTGCAGAGAAACCGCAAGGCTGAGCAAAATGCTATCCAAAGATYATACTAATACTGCCTACATTAGGGCGGAGGGAAGAGATTGGACCTCCTCGGCAAAAGCGTCTCTAGAGGTACAAATTACAACACACTTCCGCGGGAGTCAGCAAACACCTTTAACAAAGCCAAATAGTAGACAAAAGCAAAATCAAATATGCCATAAATAGTTTTGCATCATTTAAAGCGGCAGGTCCTGACGGGATTATGCCCATAATGATGCAAAAACTGGTAGAACTAATGGTTCAAAGGCTTGAAAATATAAACAACGCTAGCATTCAACCATCTTACATCCCAAGAAGTTGAAAAAGAATTAAAGTTGTGTTCCTTCCAAAACCAGGCACAAGAATATACGAGAATGCCAAGGATTTTAAACCTATAAGCGTTACCTCCTTTATGCTTAGGGTATTAGACTTACATGTAAGAACAATAATGGCGTATAAGTTATCGAAGACCCAACATGCGTACATAAAGGGAACATTCGTTCAACCGAAACACTCCTTCACGAGGTGATAAGTGTAATTGAAAAATCACTACACCACAACAATACACCACCAGAGAAGTAAATGCTATAATTAGTTCTCTGACACATGGTGGCATAGATGACACTCTGTGCAGATGGATACTTTCGATGCTTTAGAATAGGAAGGTTATAGCTTCAAACGGCGGTGCAACACAAACAAGTTATGTAAGTAGAGGGACGCCTCAAGGAGGGGTTGGTTCTATGGGTTGTAGCGCTGAACGAAATACTACTCCAACTAAACGGTGGAGGAGTGAAAGCAGTAGCATATGCAGACGATATAGTGTTGTTGGCATCAGGCATGTTTCCTTCAACAGTCAGCGAGATTGTTAAAAGAGCACTTCGAAGGTTAAACCTATGCGCTAAGAACAAAGTACTAGGAGTTAACTCGAACAAAACAGAATTGATGYTATTCACAAGCAGAACCAAAATCCTTCAATTTCAACCTCCGGTACTAAACGGTACAACACTCAGTGATTGACACCAAACTGTCCTGGAGAATAAATATAGAAAAATTAATAACTAAAGCATACATGGCCTACAATACTTGTAAGAGAATCTTCAGCATATGCTAAAATCAGACTATATTCTCCCTTAGCTGGATATCAAGTGAAAATACGATCTAGACGAGAATGGAGAAGATGYTCAATAGGAGGATGATACCATCTCAAGAATGGAGAAGAAGTTCAATAGGAGGATGATACCATCTCAGGAGAGGATCCAAAATGGACTGCGTAATAGGAACGGGGGTATTATCCGCTGATCTAGGCATATCTCTCTCTATACGCCAACCGAACTCGGCTAGCATCTTCCGAGTAGAAGTACTAGTCATAGAAAAAGCCTGCGAAGTTCTATTAGAAAACTACGAGAATATATATAAAGCAACTATATTTACTATTTGAGAAATTCCAGTAYAGTTCACAACTAAGCTCAATAAAAGACACGCTTCAACTAGAAAATATTTGCAAATAACAGGTGGAAAAACATTACAAAATGCATCATRACTAAACAATTATGGCCWACATATGACAGGAAARGAAMCAAAAACTTACAAAATAGGTCAAGAAAAAGTATCTACAGAGTAAGAGCTACCACAACAGGCACTGGCCATTTGGGGAACGTGCGTCCAAAATGGGTATGCCCTACAACGACATCTGCCAAGGCTGCGGAGTAGYAGGGAAGAAGGAAACAATTTTCCACTCTCTGTGAATGACCAACTGAATCCATCAAGCACCAAACATTTAGATTTCTACTAAAAGCACATCCGACATAAGTAGTTTCACCAAAACCTCAAAATGGTTTGAGAGCAGATACAGAAGATTCTACGAAAAGTGTATCAAAATGGCACATCAATTGCTAATTGAGCCCGATAGACAACAGGGCTGCACTCCTACCTACCTATCTACCTACTAAGAAACCAGCACACCAARTTTCATCAAAACATCTCAATTTTTACTCAATCTACAGTTTGCACGAACGTACAGACAGACAGTCAACTGTATTTCAACTTTTCTCATCACCCTTATCATTTATATACATACATAATTGTATATACATATAACACAATATCAATCTCGATTAGTTGTAGGTGATAAGTACAACTGTTAGGTGAACAAAACTATAATACTCTGTAGCAACTGGTTGTCAGAGTATAAGAATTCCAATCGATAAATAGAATTTCTTTAATGAATCCATGGAATATTTAGGATATATTACTACTACTGATGAGATCAAACCCAATCCAAATAGCAGTAATCATAATTTTGAATTACCCAAAACCCCTAAACAAATTGAGTCTTTTCTTGGTATCAGAGGATACTATTTATTTATTTAAAAAAGAAACAATTATAAATAATTACCTCACTTACGAGCTAAAGCACTGGCTGCCAGRGCATTCGGCTTAAGTATACATTAAGTTCTAGGTGGTTATGACAGTATATGAGAACATGATCGTTTAAAGTAGAAGAAATAAGGATATATACTGTGTATTCAACTTTTAAGATATCTATTTTTAAGATCTTAAGGATAGTGGTTATACTTATGTATTTTTATATATTTAATTTAGAGAGAGCTACAAATCTTGCAATTAGGTTAATACTACGGT
>NW_017534764.1:904081-905953 GCF_001853355.1 Bactrocera latifrons | reverse complement strand
CCCCCAGGGAGCATTTTTGTTATCAATCGTTAACTAGTATGTATAGCAAATATCACTGTCTTATGAGAAAAGAAAAACAAAGTTTTTTTTCGCTTTGCGAATAACACTCGAAAGTAGGTGAGAGAAGAACGTAAGAAGTCACTCTGAGCACTTTAAGCACAACCGTACACGTCGAGTATCAGTCGATGACTGCTAAAGAAAATTACTATACAACAATTGTACTTGGAATGATAAAGTATCTAAAAAAGGACATTCAGTTAAGAAATATACCATATAGATGCTTTCTATAGGTTGAAACGACTTCTAATTGACATATCATTTCCGTCACTCCGATTTTAAGAAAAATTTGAAATTGTGCAGTCAAATGAGAGACCATTATCCGATGTGCTACGAACATGAAAAAAAAAAAAATTCCACCACAGAAAGCTCTTGGCTATCGTATAAGGTATCAATTATTTCTACCATACTTTTGCATATGACAGAAACTTTGACCTCATGACTGACCATTAGTCACTTCAATGAATGCAACCATCATATGTACTATATATAAAGGAAAAATAATTTTTTTTTGAATCCTAGGTTTCAACAAAGTGAAAAGGATATTAACATGGGATATACATACATATTAAAGGAAAAGATAATAAATTGGCCGTYTTAGTCGATTAAATGCAGATGCTGCGGAATCTGAAAATATAGAAATCATTGATACAGGATAAAATGAAGTAGACAATATGAGTACAGGTGAAACTATACATTCTCAGCAAGAGGAAAATAATGACCACTTTGTTATATTATACAAAGTCTTCTATCATTTTCAAACACAAATACTTTTAACAGAAAGTAAAATCAGAGAAATCGAAATAATAAAGATGCACATAATATGCAAAAGAATAATTGCGATATATTCAAAAATAACACAAACTAAAAAACTTTTTCAAAAATGCATTAATATGTGCGACGTTTGTTGTAGAGCTTAACTCAACGAAAGCAAAKAATTTTATGAAAAAAAGGAAGATATAGACATTTTCTTTACAAAACCTAACGCACACACTGTTATGTCAGCATTACGAAAGATTCCATAATAAATGCAAGGAATGGTTCAACAAATCTATACATTCAACCACAAAAAAAAATCAGAAGATATTTCAAACGGTCTCTTCTTCTTTACATATTGGTGATCCAGTTCTTCCTTTTCGCTGTTTGGCGACAATTGGAGATATATAGTGTAACTTGGTCCTTCTCCTCCTGGTCTTTCCAAYGAAGTGATCTTTCTCTTMCTTTGCTTCCTCCGGCGAGTACTGCGTCGAATACTTACAGTCCTGGACTGTTTTCACCTATTCGGACTACATGATCTAKCCAGCGTAGCAGCTGTTTCTAATGCACAAAGGAGCATAAATATTAAAAAGTGTCACATGTGATGTTAAGGTCACCGACTGACCTGGCTAGTGTTTTGTAAGTGTATCCTATAAAAACGTTATGATYTTAGTTTTCTTCTAGTATTTCTTAATTTTACTGACCATAAATTGAGTGTGATTTTMACATTTCATAGTTGTATTGATATTTTTGTTTTGTTCTTAAAATTTCTTAGATTTTTTGATTATAAATGAAGATAACTTCCTGTATACTTGCTTTATTTACATATTGAGTATATTAAAAGCAATATGTGTTAGAAACTGTTACCGTTATACGATGTTGTAGGCATACAGTTTTACGACTATATTTCGGACAATGTCAGCTGACAWCTAATTTTTTGGCATTTTCTATGAGYTATTTCACTCTGAACAAGGTTTAGGCCTAGATTTTCGAGAAAAAGCCTACGCTTACTATATATGTTTTTGACGCGTGGTGGATCTCTGTCCATTTTGTACAATT
>NW_017534764.1:902471-902846 GCF_001853355.1 Bactrocera latifrons | reverse complement strand
GCCAACTTTTTATAAAATGATAAAAAATATTTTGGTCGTTTTCGAAGCAATTTCTTTAAATGCAGGAATTTCGTAAAAAAAAATAAAAATTTGGTGTCTTTTATGAAGTATAAGAAAAAATAACATAAAAGGTCACGAGATGACCTTAAGGTAGAAGAAGAGTTAATGAGTGACTTATAGTTTGGCCTTTGTTCTTTGAGAGCAAGAGTTATTCTACGTTGGATTTCGAGGCTGACATTGTTGTTGGCTTTAACACTGGTTCTAAAATAAACGAAATTATCTACAACTATCGAAGTTACGACTGTCAACAGTGACGTGGGAACCAAGTCGCTGGAGCGACGACTGTTTTTTTGATGACATTTCATCTCGCTCTCG
>NW_017534764.1:896322-900062 GCF_001853355.1 Bactrocera latifrons | reverse complement strand
TTTGGTGGTTTTGGACTCACTGCACTGCACTTATGTAGCTATGTTGATTTTACACTTGGAGACACTTTTACTCTTTTGTGCTTTGTGTTGTTGGACTAATGTATTTTAGATGCTTTTTCTTTTTTTTTCGCACAGTTAACAAGGCTGGTGCCTTGTCCATCGGTCCCTTTTGTACTTTTTTGTGTGGTGTCCTCATGTGTGTTGAATCTGTGATGTTGTGTGGTGTGGAATGAAAATGTGGAGTGGAATGATGATGGGGTGAATGTAGTGTGTGTGGTGTGGAAGTGTAATATTGTAAGGGGGGTCTGAGACTCGGGTCTCAAACCCAGCGCACAACCCTAGGTAGGATTCGCCTTCTCAGTTTAGCTCKCCTTCAAACGMATGTTCTTTGGCTGCYCAGAGAATACTGGGTTAAGATCGTGAACTGTTTGAGCCATATACTATATAAAAGAATCTTTTCTGGTCACTCCCAAGTAAATGGCGATCAGAGAAATTTCCTCATTTTGCGTGAACTTCTACATATGACTACGTCCTGCATTCCCTATGTCATAGTGTGAAAATGGGTGAAATCAAACTACATGCGCCCTTACTTCCCATATAGCACACTCTTAAATTCCATTTGATTCTTCACTTTCCAACACACAAATCAAAAAGCAATCAATATAATGGGCTAAGTCAAGTTTTCCCTCAAATTTATCTATTTCGGGCACAAASATACAATGTTATGAGAAAAATACGCTCTCTAAATTTTATTGAGATAACTCACGTATTAGCCGTTATATGCGGTAAAAAGTCACCCSGAAGTTCGAAAATCTGTGTATTARGTATATGGAAGCTAAGGGAGGTATTGGCCTGATGCAACTAATTTTTGACATACACACATACCATTGTCAGAGAAGGATTATACTAGAAATTTGATTATATGTCTCACACATTGTCCAATACTTGAGGCCAAATCGGTACCTAGGGGTTGAAAAATTTTCGTTGGATTTCAACACTTTTTCGTCATAAGGTGGCATACGCGAAAGAATTATTCGTGCAAAGTTTTATCCCGATCCATCNGCAATATCGTATCAAACTATCACTCTCAGCAATGAATTTTGTATATGAAATATCTTTAAGCTTTTTTTGCTTTGTAGCACCTTGCTTTGAGCGTGTAGCTTCAGCAGGTRTACATGGGCTTTTTTCATCTGCAATCATTTTTGGAACTTTTAGTGAATGACTTGGTTTGTAGTCGTTTGAGTCTGAGCTCATTTAAAAAATTTTTTAGAATATCAAAACGTAATAGTGAACTAGACTTGTAAATGTCTAAAAAAGTTTCGTATATAGGATGTTGAATAGAAGACTCTTTTATATTTAAGAGTTTCAAAATAAAATCAATAAAACCAAATGCTTTTAATAAGCTGAGATTTCAAAATATTTTCGTTTATATATGTATGTACATATATTAGACGAGAACTCTTAAGTAAGTAAGAGTTTTGAACGAACTTGATATGACAAGAAGCTTTACGTATTTGATGGTGTATGTAATCGCGAACTCTTTTAAGTTAATACGAGTTTTGAACGAAATGTTTAGACGTGAACTCTGTTACGAGTTTTCCAAATCACTTATATAGAATATTGCTTAAATTTGATTTAATTATTTATTGTTGACCGGAAATATTTTACATGTTTATTTTTCTGTGTATATTTGTTTTATATATATATTTTATGTCCAAATGTCCTATAGGGTATACCTATAGGTGGATCTTTTATTTATTATGTGCTAATGAGCGCTCGTTTTAGAGATCACTGCAATGTATTACGCTTTGGCTTTTTACACAATCCTGCTTTTTTTTGTTGATCAAAAATCAAGGGGTATCGCGGAACATATGCCAATGTGGACTTTGAAGCAGTGAGAGTATCTACGTAAGTGGCAATACACTTGTGTACAAATATTTAAGTACGTTATAAAAAAAATGTTATGTTATATTTAAGTTGTTCCCGATATGGACATACGGTATATTTTTCGGCGGATTTTATATATATTTGTATTTTTAATATATTTTTTGTGTCCGTAGTTCTTATAGGGTATACCTATAAGTGGATCTTTTGTGATTGACTTATGTGCTAATGAGAGCTCGTTTAGAGATCACTGCACTTTGTACATACATTGACATATGATTATGTGTATAATGTTTTTATATACAATCCTGCTTGTTTTTGTCGGCCAAAGAACAAGGGGTATTGCGGGAAATATGCCAATATGGACTTTGAAGCGTTATTTATATATCGTTAGTGTGGTGAGTATTTATACTAGATCGCGAATTTTTTTTTTTTTTGTTTTGTTTTGTTACAGTGATTTACACGCTCCTTTAATATAGCATAGGCTAATCGGGTGTCGTTGTCGCTATGTATGTATATGTACATATATGTATATGTGAATATACGTATTCGCAGTACTTCTGCCGTAAGATCAAGAGATAGCGCCAGTATTTTTATCGTCTACTTATGTTCACGGCATTTATATATCTTATATATGTATGTATGTAAAATATATGCGTATGTAATATTGTATGTACGTGTATATGTGTATATAAATGCAGGTTGAAACAGAATATAGATATGTATGTTTGTATTTTGTTCTTTATCTTTTCTCTTCCTTTTATTTTTATTTTTCGCTTTACGTGCTTACTGCTTTAAGAAGGGGTGTTGCCGGAAAATAGTGCAAGTAGTTACTTGAATATGTATTTTTTTTTATGTGTATATATACACAAATGAAACACCGCAAGAAAAGGCAGCAATAATATTTTAGTAATATGATTTGTGCGTTTTTATGTTTTTTTTTTTTGTTTTTTGAATATCGGTTATTTTCCGCTTTCTCCGTTAAGGTGTTGGAAAATAAGAAAATAGGAATACCGATATTATTTGTTTTTTCGTTTTGTTACCCGTTTTGCTGGTACCCGTTTTTTTGGACTGCTAAAACGGGTTTTTCGGGTTTAAACCAGTACAAACATACATATATTTTAATAAGAAATGAAAACGATACACTTACTTTGACTCGCTTCAAGGGGTCCTTTTTTTGTGCTTATTTGTGGGGAAAAGTAGCGGTGTTTCTTTTTGGGGTCAGTGGCCTAATTTGTTCGAGCCTTTTTTTTTCGTGACGCTTCTCTCCTTGTTTTTTTTTTGTTTTGTGGTCTCTGCGATGTCCAGCTGTGTTGTGTTGCTCCCGTTTTAAAGTGTGGTTTTTGTTTTATATAGTTTTAGTTTCGCGCCCGTTTTATTTTTCTTTGGCGTCACTGCACTTTTCGTATATATGTATATGTTAATAATAATTCCCTAATCACACACTCCACTCTGTCCASTCGTTTTTKGTTTTTTTTGTTTTTTACTTTGGTGGTTTTGGACTCACTGCACTGCACTTATGTAGCTATGTTGATTTTACACTTGGAGACACTTTTACTCTTTTGTGCTTTGTGTTGTTGGACTAATGTATTTTAGATGCTTTTTCTTTTTTTTTCGCACAGTTAACAAGGCTGGTGCCTTGTCCATCGGTCCCTTTTGTACTTTTTTGTGTGGTGTCCTCATGTGTGTTGAATCTGTGATGTTGTGTGGTGTGGAATGAAAATGTGGAGTGGAATGATGATGGGGTGAATGTAGTGTGTGTGGTGTGGAAGTGTAATATTGTAAGGGGGGTCTGAGACTCGGGTCTCAAACCCAGCGCACAACCCTAGGTAGGATTCGCCTTCTCAGTTTAGCTC
>NW_017534764.1:893420-894842 GCF_001853355.1 Bactrocera latifrons | reverse complement strand
GCTGCCGTTCAGGCCAATGTTAAAGCTAATCCGAATCAGTGGTATCAAYGTCGTTCTGCACAGAACTCTCTCCGATGATATATGGTGAAATTTGAGGCTGGATTTGGCTTTGTGTCCAAATGTAAWTGTGTAGGCACAATAACTCTTTTCATCGAAAAATCATCTTTTTAGATGAGTCTCATAATTTAATATCTTCGTMAATTCTCGTGTGATTCAAGAGTAGCAATGGCGTGCCCAAAAATTGATCGTTTATTGCGGATTGTGGTATTTCTTTCGTAATCAGGTAAGAATTTGATGAAATACACGCGGACGATCTCTATTCCCAACAAGACCGTGAGTCGCATACTTTTTTCTCTGGAAATATATTAAYCAAAGGTTACGCCATCAACCAACAACAATCGAGGAGCTCATAATAAATTTTAGCGTACCATAGGCGAAGTGTTACACAGGGTCTTGAAAAAAGGCTTAAACGGAAATTGCTGCTAGCAAAGAAATGTTATTTTCTTTGAAAAAATCCGAATCTCTTCTGGTAAGCAATCGAATATACCTAGTGTGGAAAAGCGAAAAGTTATATTTTTGATAGTAGATAGTAGTAATTCTTCCACCAATTTAGTATACTATATATTCATTTGATACTCGATAATGCTAATACTTTCTGTATGGGTGGAAAATGTAGTAGCATAAATTCTTAACAATAAAACAATTGTGTCTGATTTTTCAAAATTAAAGGCATGTGTACAGGSCCGGCCTGAGATAATTTATCGCCTTAGGCAAATTCTTCGTCCTTCCTAAGGCTATTTTGCTTTTAGAATAAAGTATATAATTTTTGAAATATATTCAGTTCATTTAACTAAAAAAATAAATAACACTCATATTCCGAATGTTTAACATAATTTTTTAAAAATATTAAAATGAGTAATAAAAAGCTAATTATTCCAAGAAAAAAGCAAAATAGCCTTAGGAAGGACGAAGAATTTTCATTTTGCCTATGGCGGTAAATTATCTCAGGCCGGCCCTGTACACATGTACAATATGTAAAAAATGGGTTGCATCTATCTGATTTTAGACAGTTSAAGTTAGTCAGAATGTGTAATTTTTGTAATGAAATTATGTGGACAAGTTTTCTTAAAAATTTAATTTTAATATATTCATGATGAATGGGATTGGTTTAAACCTAGTGAAGTCCTCATAATCCTAATCCTCTGRTGAATTCATATATGTATGTATCACATTTCACAATGATTTTAATTAAATCAAAATGAAATATCGAACTAAGTTATGTATGTATGTATATTCCCTATAATACAAAGTGATATGTAATTTGTATTGTAACCCATTCACTATTTCGTCACTAGCTTGTATAGTCTGGAGTTAGGTAGTAATTTTTGTCAAAATTATCACTATATAAATTACAAATGTTAT
>NW_017534764.1:882397-887038 GCF_001853355.1 Bactrocera latifrons | reverse complement strand
TTAAGGTAACAATATAATCTGCGAAAAAATTGTTCAGATCGGATTACTATAGCATATAGCTTCCATAAAAACTGAACACATAGTTCCTAAAAGAAATTCACTTGTGAAGGGTAAATTAGCTTCGGTGCAGTCGAAATTAGCGTTTTTTCTTGTTCCATGTTTACTTTAAACCTTCTTTCCCACCTGAAAAGTGGAATCCTGTAGTCGGTGTTTGTCAAACYGCCATTATCTACCGAGATATGTTTGAAGGTTTTTACCAGTTTAAGAGCCACCAATGGAGGTGTTCTTAAAACTCCCGTTATGCACAGCGCAGCGAGCTCCTTACTATTGGCTTCCGGTGGATGGATTTCCGTACACCATAGAGCAGAGTTGGTTTTTCAATAGCTATGTAGCACCAGTGCCTGAGAGAAGGAGAGAGCGTCTGCATATGCCATTATCTTAGGGAATTCGCAGTCCAGGTTCCTTAGCACTTTATTCACCATTATTGTTCTTCTTTACTGGTGTAGAAACCGCTTACGCGGCTATAGACGAGTTAATAACAGCCCATCAGTCGATTCTTCTTTTCGCAAGATGGCGCCAATTGGAGATTCCAAGCGAAGCCAGGTCCTTCTCCACAGGTCCTTTCAACCGAGTGGAAGTCGTCTTCTGTTTCCCCCGGCGGTTTCAGAGTTGGAGTATTTTCGTCCATTCGTACAACATGACCTAGCCATGTCCGCTGTCTTTTAATTCGTTGAACTATGTTAATGTCGTCGTATATCTCATACAGCTCATCGTTCCATCGAATGCGATATTCACCGTGGCAAACGTGCGAAGGACCATAAATCTTTCGAAAAACTTTTCTCTCGAAAACTCGTAACGTCGACTCATCAGATGTTGTCACCATATAGCAGGACGGGAATAATGAGTGACTTATAGAGTTTTCTTTTGGTTCTTTGACTTTACTTCTSAATTGCCTACTTAGTCCGAATCTTTATTTTGTTTGCCATGGGCGTCAACCTGAAGGGGTCCCTCATCCGAGGCTGTCGATTAATTTTAATTGGGGGTGTTTTTTACGTGGCAGGTTCCAAACCCAGCGCACAACCCTATGTAGGGGATTTTTCGCTTTCTCGCTTTTCCGCGCCTTCAAACGGATGTTCTTAGGCTACTCAGAGGATACTTGGTCAAAGACCGGAAGTCGTGAGCTGTTTGAGCCATATGTAAAAGAATCGTTTCTGACTACTCCCAAGTGAATGGCGATCAGAGAACTTCTACACATAAATCTATCCTCCACCATTCATTATTTTTGTCCMTAAAAGCGGAGATAGCACTTCATCTTGTGGAGTACCTCTACATATTTCCTTGGTCATTGTGCGTCGTTACATTCTGCTCTCATTCTTTCAGAGGTCAAGAGGCTTCGATGCAGCGTTCTACTATATATCAGAATTAACACATATTGATTGAATACTATTCACAATAGGTTCCGTAGAGACGTTGTTGAACACTCCAGAAATGAGTCTCTACTGATCTGCCTTTGGTATAAGCGTGCTGCGCCTTGGACAAGTTTCTGAGAGGCACTGCGGCCCATACTGCACGTCCAAGCTTTTCTCTAGCGTTTTCTCCAAGAAGGAAGTTGAGCTTATGGGCTTAATTTTTTGCGAGTAAGTTCGGTTGTTTCTAATTGCCTTCTCCATGAGTCTGGCACATAGCTAAAAGGTGAATTTAGCTACGGTACGGATATACAATTTTTTCCTGATTCTCGCTTTGCCCTGCGCCCAACTTCTTGTAGTCTCTTAGAAGATCTTTATATTTGTTCCAGGAGCCCCCACTTTCTGCTAACTTGGCCTAGTTGAGGCATTTCCGTACTTTGCATCTGCAAGACTCAAACTCCTTGTTCCATTAAGGAGTCTTCGTTTTGTGCTTGAGTCACAGGGTAGGCCACGCGTAGGGAAGAGCCGTATTTAGGGCATTCGTGATTATAGTCAAGTCCTTATCAAGGTCTAAATCTCTTGCCTAATAGTATATGCCTGTAGAGATCCTATAGTTCTTATTCCTGGAATTTTTCCTAAACTTATTTCTGATCGTTGCTTTCGATCTAATGGAGAAGTAGATGTACATACAGTCAGAGTCATTAATATTCTACTTATAATCAGAGAACGACGTGAAATTAGCGCACTCTATTTTTCTACCAATGTATGCATCTTTACTTGTGTACAATGTTATGCCTTGAACGTTTGTAGAAGTGGGTCCTATATAGGTAGGTTCTTCACCTCCATTAGACTACTTCGTAAAATATAATTCTGTAGAGACTCATCTCGCTGATTGATGTCGGGGCTGTCCTAAATCGTATGATGGGCGTTAGCACTAGCGCGCCGCACTTCTCTTCGTTGAGAAGGAGCTCGGCAAAGGCGATCTTACTTTTTTGGAAGTTCACTTGGAGCACCCCTAACTTTTGGTTTTGGACCATAAGAATGACTGGGTAAAAAAACCACCTGTACCTCTTGTAGGACGAGTGAAGTCGCCATGATCTCATCTATGCCGAGATCCTTTTCCACTTTACCCTTATCCAACGTGTTTTTGTTGCCGCTTGGCGATTCTTGACTCGAAGAAACACGCTTCCAACGCCCCACGCCATCTTCCCTAACCTCTGCTGCCTTATTGATCTGGTGGATATAGCTTTGGTTTMCATCTTCTTGGACCGGTTTAACACCCTTCACTTGCTAGCCGGCACGTCGTGATTCTGTCRTTTTAGTAGCCGCACAGATGAAATATTACTGCTCTTCACCGCAACTGGTTTCGGTTTGGAAGCGTTCTGACCGCTTGGATGTGCTTGGTTCTTCGTCCATTCCTCTTTTCTGCGTGTTGGGTCAACTAACGTTACACCCTATTAGTTATTAAGTTATTTTAAGTTTAGTTACTCATATATAAGAGCACAGACTCAATTGTATTAACAAACTAAATTATTGTAAATTGTATGTGCATAATGCTCCCACATAACTCATTTGTATATACACACGTATGCATGCCTACATAAGTTCGCAAGAACATAACAGTCCGTCGGAAATATTAGCATAAGCCTAATCAATGTACCTAATTACATTTAATTTACATTAAATAAAATATTCTATTGCTGACCACCAAGGTGACAGGTTTTCTATTTCCTACTTCCAATTTAATTACACAGCCCAATTTCTCATTTAAATCATTGTTGTTTCGTTGAACTAACGCGGTTGGGAAAAACTCTTCCTGATCCTACATTTTTTGGCGCCCAAGGTGGGGCTAGTGTTTTAAATTGGTTTAGAAGGTGCGATTAAATTAAATGAAAAGTGTAATTTAATTTAGTAAAATAATTTGTACACGGCTATCTAACATAAGTCTATCGAGATTCGTGCTCTTGGTGGTCATCATAAGGCTCGCGCATAATAATAATCATCATCATTATCACTGGGGAATTAGTTSGACATTTCTTCATAATAAGTTGCAGAAGCTTAGATAAAGGTCATTGTAGTCCATACAAAATACAGAAATACCTCACTGTTAGACCTAAATCAGTTAYACACCGCTGCTCTGCACAGCTCAGACTTGAACGCCGTCGCTTCTGCCAATTCTGAAATCGTTGCTGTTCGCTGCCACTGCTAACGTCTGTCGTCTCTGCTACTCTCGCACTGCACTGCAAATACTCCATTCGCTGTCGCTACTACTGCTCGCTGCACCTGTTCGCTGCTTAGCTATCAACATCGCTGGTACGCTAATACGTCACTTGTATGTGATCACGCATCACATTGCATCGCTGMGGCTGCACTTGCAATTCTTTCGTCGCTCTTATTTGGTCACACCATCGCTATCGCTTACTCTGCAGCTTTCAACATATTCGTTTCTACCCAACGAACCATTTGAGCGGGATTATGGATTGAAAGCAATCTAATCGCAAGTATAAAACTATTTATGTTATACTCATTCGTCGTTATATCGCAAACTTTATATCGTTTTCTAACAAACCTACAATTTATTTTTGGATTTTTTTCGTAAATTTTTTAACATTTTAAACATGGCTTTCAGCAGCCGAATACAAATGCCGACTTGGTATTCTGGAATCTTATTTTAAAAATGTGTTGTCTACCCAAACGGAAATTGAAAGGATTGCGGATCTTGAGGAGCTGTATATAACAACAAAGTTAATTATTCAGTCTCAAGTTACCGAGGATTCCAACACCACACTCTCAGACACCACTTGCGTAATGCAAGCAGGATCGAAGCTGCCCCAACTCAAACTTCCTACATTCAACGGCAAGTACTCAAAATATCAAAATKTGATAACTTCCTTTCAGCAAATTATTGATCGAGAATATAGCTTACCTAACATAGAAAAATTTAATCATCTACGCAACTGTCTCAATGGACCGGCATTAGAAACTATTGACGCCTTTCAAGTTTCCAATGAAAACTATTTGAAGGCAWTGGAGAGACTCAAAACTCGATATGACAATCCAACTCTCATATTTTTAGAAAAAATTTCCTCTTTACTTGAGCTTTCGTCTATTTCAAGGCCTCATGGCGGTCAGTTGAGAAGTTTAATTGATAAGGCATCTGCAATTTACGGCTCGTTATTGTCATTGGGAACTGAAAGTCAAATTTCACAAGCTATGCTCATTTATTTAGTTTTAC
>NW_017534764.1:879592-881197 GCF_001853355.1 Bactrocera latifrons | reverse complement strand
ATTGCAACAGTCCCCTATGATCAAGAAAGAATACGTAGCCTTCATGGATGAATATGAGAGTCTAGGCCACATGGAAGTACTACCCAATCCAAAATTGGGGGAACCTCACTACTATATCCCTCATCACTGCGTTTTGAAACCAAATATTGTCGAACAACGCAAAAATCGATAAATGACATTCAAATGGTTGGACCTACAATTCAAAGCGAAGTTGTAATTACCTTGCTCGTTTTCGTTTACATCGCTTCGCTCTTACTGCAGACATTGTTAAAATGTATAGGCAGATACYAATCAATGAGGAACATCGGAGGTTCCAATACATTTTGTGGCGGAGTTCGCCTCAAAAGAATATTCAAACATTTCAGCTCAAAATTGTCAACTACGATATGGGAGCCCCACCCTATCTTGCTGTGCRTAGTCTACACTACCTAGCGGATCAGTATGCGTCGCAATTTGTCGTTGGGTCAGATGTCGTCAAGTCATCATTCTACGTCGACGATCTACTGTGTGGTGCTGACTCACTTGAGGAGCTATCAAGGATAACACATGAGGTAAMAGAATTGCTAAAATTAGGCGGATTTGAGCTGTCAAAATGGCATTCCAATGGGATTTAAATCTTGATACTTCTGTCATGAGTGCTCTTGGCCTAAAATGGGATCAATTTAAAATCATTTTATGTTTTCGTTTCTACCAAAGCAGCCAATGAATGGAACCATCACTAAAAGAACAATACTATCCATCGCCTCATCGCTCTTTGACCCCCTGGGACTACTAGCACCAGTTATCGTTACCGCTAAAATTATACTTCAGGAGCTGTGGTTGCTGAAAATAGAATGGGATSWATCGGTCCCACAAAACATTGCATCGGCATGGCAAACATTTGTCAACAATTTCTCGGGTTTACCTTCTATTAAAATTCCAAGGTATTGTTTATCTGCTAACATGAAGCCTGTACAAATGCATGGATTTTGCGATTCTTCGATACGTGCTTACGGCTGCGGAATATACACACGCATAGTTGACAATTTTGGTAATGTTACCGTTCGCCTATTTACGGCAAAATCACGAGTGGTACCAACTAAACGACAGTCACTCCCAAAATTGGAATTCTGCGGTGCACAACTACTTGCTCGACTCTTTGCAAAAATTAAGTCTACAATTGCTAATTATAATTTCTATACGTTTCTTTGGACAGATTCGCAAATTATTCTTCATTGGATTCAAATGCATTCGAGTACACTTTCAACCTTTGTTGGGAATAGAGTATCGGAGATTCAGTATTTGACTGTGGATGCTTACTGGAGACATGTGCCAACGAAAAGCAATCCAGCAGACATTGTTTCCAGAGGAAGCACGCCATTAAAACTCACAAATTCAATTTGGTTTAACGGACCTCAGTTTCTATACGAAGATGAAAGAAAATGGCCTAATGGAAAAAGTATCGACATCGACATGGAAATTGTTAATGCAGAAATGCGTAAATCAGTATTTAACMTAATTATAAATCATAATTATCTTCTTGAAGCGCTTGAAAGGTACAGTACTCATACTCGTGAAGTGCGAATTATTTCATGGATGCTAGGTTTTTACACTAGACTTAAAAAA
>NW_017534764.1:867919-879487 GCF_001853355.1 Bactrocera latifrons | reverse complement strand
GAACTACTAAAGGTTGGAGGTAGACTTGAACTGGCCAATCTTCCAAAAAGCCAGAAACATCCTATTCTACTACCAAGTAAATGTGGATTTATTACGCGATATGTTCAATATCTACATATTAAAAACTACCATGCCGGACCTAAAGCGTTGGTGGCTTTAATTCGTTTACAATTCTGGATCGTCAATGTTCGTGATCTAGAAGTATTGTCCGATCATGTATTCATTGCGTTCGCTACAAACCGAAATTGCTTCAACAGATGATGGGTAATCTTCACGTTGAGCGGTTAACACCAACGCGCCCATTCTCTCGTTGCGGCGTTGATTTTTGTGGACCTGTCAACATCTATCTTCGCATCAGAGGCAAGGTACCCTATAAAGCTTACGTTGCCATATTTGTTTGCTTCGCGACAAAGGCTGTCCACATCGAAGTCGTTTCTGACTTATCCACAGATGCATTTTTGGCATCACTCAAACGAATGATTGGAAGAAGAGGTCTTCCATTAGATATTTATTCTGATAATGCAACTAATTTCGTCGGAGCTTGCAGCAAACTTTCAGAACTGAAAGCCTTTCGTTTCAAGAAAGAAACTAAAGATGTCATCATCAATCTGCTAATCAATTTTCCTTTTATCCCTCCTAGGGTACCTCATTTTGGTGGCATTTGGGAGGCCGCAGTTAAATCAGCCAAAGGGCATTTGCGTTAGAATACTAAATTAACACATGAGGAACTCACTACAGCCTTGGTCGAAATAAAAGCAGTTCTCGGCCTCTATCACCACTTTCGTCTGACCCCAGCGACTACGAAGCTTTGACTCCAGGTCACTTCTTAACTGGTAGTGCTTTAAAGAGTCTTCCGGAGCGAGCAGTAGCTGACAACGTCAATCAAATCAATAGATGGAATCAAATAATTGCCCTCAAACAAATATTCTGGAAACGTTGGTCACACGACTATATAAGCGATCTGYAAGCGAGAACAAAGTGGAACACTGACCATGGAAATGTTGGTAAGAACGCAATGGTTCTTATCCATGAGGACAATGTACCACCGCAACGATGGCTAATTGGTCGTGTCATAGATGTTATCCCAGGAAAGGATGCACGAGTCACAGTAGTTGATGTKCGAACTTCAAAGGGTATAATTCGTCGCCCAATCTATAAAATTGCAGTTTTGCCTGTTTGAAAGTCCTTTCAACGGGGCCGGGATRTTGGGTCAACTAACGTTACACCCTATTAGTTATTAAGTTATTTTAAGTTTAGTTACTCATATATAAGAGCACAGACTCAATTGTACTAACAAACTAAGGTATTGTAAATTGTATGTGCATAATGCTCCCACATAACTCATTTGTATATACACACATATGCATGCCTACATATGTTCGCAACAACATAACAGCGAGAGTTTTTGTCATTYMTTTTGTGTGACTCTTTCGCATGTGCAAGCATATTAAYATCCATCAGAAATATTAGCATAAGCCTAATCATTGTACCTAATTACATCTCATTTACATTAAATAAAATAGTCTATTGCTGACCACCAAGGTGACAAGTTTTCTATTTTCTACTTCCAATTTAATTACACAGCCCAATTTCTTATTTAAATCGTTGTTGTTTCGTTGAATTAACGCGGTTGGGAAAARCTCTTCCGGATCCTACACTGCGTTTATATTTAAAACGCTTTAGTGATCCGAGTCTTCATGGACTGTGGCACCCGTACGGTATAGAGCTGATTTGGCAGTAGTGGAACAACNCACTGCGTTTATATTTAAAACGCTTTAGTGATCCGAGTCTTCATGGACTGTGGCACCCGTACGGTATAGAGCTGATTTGGCAGTAGTGGAACAACCGCCGCAACCTGCACCCTTTGCAGTGGTGGTGAAGCCGCTGGCGATACGGCTCATAGGATCATTGTGTCCGCGGGTGGTTTGGATTGATATTCCAGTCCGCTTCGTTGCTGTGTTGACTTCCATATTGTGTTTTATGATTCGGAGGTCTTTACCCCCACGCGTTTTATACCTACCGCCAGGTACCTCTTTAGCAATGGCCTCTGCAAAGAGTATACAAAGTTTTTTGAAATTACAGCGGTAGATTTCATTCAAAATAAAAAATAATTTAATAGCAGCAATGAATAAAATAGTAAATAAATTAAGCCAAAAAAGAAAGTTATGAAGAAAAGAGAAGAGAAGGATTTATAAAAARCAATATTAGGCGTGTTTTATTTGACCAGCAAATGAAGGTATTCGMTCATTTTATATGGAAAACTTAGCCAAAATAATTATGTTGGCTTGTCATAAGCTATCAAGGGCTTGTATATTGATCTAGAGGCATTGCCAGTTCATTACCTTTTTTCATTGAAAATAGCAAGGTTTTTCCACACAAAAAAAGTAGTCGGCAAAGCGAGAAACCTCATTTTGACAGATGAAAATGTAAACAAATCAAAATTAAATATTTTTTTGGATGAGTATTGAGTTAAAATGAAGACAAATATGTATGTTTTTACTCTTTTGTATTCTAGACCTCAAATAACTAAAATAAATATATTTGTATAGTATATTAATATTCCGTTCACAAATTTAAAACTTCAAACTAAATTTTATATCAGCTGATTGTTTATGTCCGCAATACTAACCTAATTTATTTTTATGCGAATGTATGGAATAAGCTAAGTGCGTTTTATTTGTCCATGATTTAGCTATTACCTTGTGATGGTCAAATAAAACACGGATAATGATGACAAAGCTATGGATATTGGCATTTACTCAACTAGTTGACGGAGGTACGACAATAAAAGAAATAACCGATCAAACAGAATTTATTTACGTACAGATAAATAATCAAGAAATAGTTCGATAAACTGATACAATTATTCATATTAGTTTTGCCAATGTGTTACAAGTGCATAAGAGATGCTCCATTGTTTTCTTGGTGCCTTACTGCAGACATTTCCTGCAGTCTTCTTGATCTGTCAGCCCCATTCTGGGGTCATGTGTCGCCACCATACAGTGAACATGAATATAAAACATAAAGATATACTCCCACTAGAATTGTAAAATAAATAAATTGTTAACACCAATTCCAATTGGAAACAGGCAGAAGCGTAGATTAATCAGGTAGCATGTCAAAATGGCTTTTTGGCAAAGTAGACGAAGAAGACCGGACAAAACATACATACATACATCCAATGGAAAATAAAGAATATAATGAAATGAGTCAAAAGTAGAGAAAATTTTCAGCTACGCAAGTAAGGCATATAAGTTCGGAATTAATAAACATTGACGAGAATTAAAAGTTTTTGTATGTTGTGTAATAAAACTAAATTGCAAACTCATAGAAAGCAAAGAAATGGAAATAATATCAATAGACATGAAAATAAAGTATTCTTCAGCGTTACTTTGCTGCAACCAAATATTGTTTTTTTTTACTTTTTCTTTGTTGCTACAGAGTATAATAAAATATAATATATAATTGTTCACCTAACGTATGTACGATCTTCGAATTTTATTTGATATAAAGTTTTGACATAAAAGGAAAAGAAAATCATACATAACGAAATGTCAAAGTAGCAGGTAGAGTTACCTTGCTTAATACAATTATAATTAACTCCGAAATGAATGGAGGTGCTGCCACAGTACTCTCCTCCTAGGTGGGATCTGCGGCTATGTCCTTCGCGAGATGCCCCTGGGCGAACGGCGCCCAAGTGACTTTTACAACGAAATGAAGGCCGCCGCGGGAACCACGTTAAGCGAGAGCATACTTCACGACTTATGGATCACTCGATTACCTACATATATGCAAGCGGCAATATTGCTACAAATGTGACACTAGTCGAGAAGTTAAAAATCGCCGACTCTATTACGGAGTTCATTAAATTGCGCCAAGCAGACTGCAGCGAACTGCACCGTGCAACAATCTACCAACCAAGATCTGAGAGCCGAAATAGCAGCGCCAAAACAACGACTCGACCAAGTACTAAGCGACCCCTGACATCGATTTCGTCCTAGATCTAGATCTAGGACCCCGGCAGGTACCCGTAACTCACACAACAGCTCCAACGAAATGTGCTGGTATCACGCGAAATTTGGTCCTAACGTCCATAAATGCAGACATCCGTACGAAATGGCTCACCAATCGACTCAAATTAGGCCTGCTCAGCGTAGAGGTGTCGACTATACCGAAGTGTTCAAGTTTGGCTGAAGCATCTAAATCGGATACCAAATTGTTTGCTGCTAACGGTTCACCAATTCAAGTGTTTGGTGGAAGTCCTACTTAAAATGAATCTCAACTTACGTACAGAGTTCGTGTGGAAGTTCGTAATTTCCGATCTACTACTAGATCTCAATCGACAACGACTACTTGACCGCCGCACCGCGTTAAAAACAATGTGCTCGATAAAGTTAATTAATACACCGAATATTTCAACTATCAACGTAAATATGTCTTTTTCGGATATTTTGTTAAAATTTCCGGAAATAACTCATCAACCTCCTCTAGAAGTTTCAACAAAATCTACAGTTGTCCACCGAATCATTACGTCTGGACAACCGGTATTTAACAGACCAAGGCGGTTATCACCTGAAAATCTTTTTCAAAAATCGACCTACAGAAAGCTTTTCACCAAATCTGTATGTATGAAGAGGATGTATAGTATGCAAAATGGTCATTACAACCCCTTTCGGACTGTACGAGTTCACTCACATGACCTTTGGATTACGCTACGCCGCACAGAAATTTCAAAGGGTTATCAATGAAGTCCTTCGCGGGGTAAATAATACTTTCGTCTACCTTTATGACATCTGCATAGCTTCTACCTCTACGGAGGAGCACCGCAAAGACCTACAAAATTTATTTCAACGATTGCGAGATCACAATTTGACAATAAAAATCGCCAAGCCGATACTCGGAGTACCGGAACTCAAATTCCTTGGGCATCTTATCACCCAAGACGGCATACAACCATTACCAAATCTTCTCAATACTACCACAGATCTAAAACTTCCAACTACTGCGAAAGGTTTCAAACGTTTCCTCACCATGGTAAATTTGTATAGACCTCTTTTGAAAAATCCTCTTCTACATCAAGCACCATTATTCAACATGACTCCGGGTGACAAGCGCAATGATCACTCACCTCTCATATGGACCAAAGAAAATATCAAACATTACGAAGCCTGTAAGGTGGACCTAGCCAAATTTACGCTGCTAGCACATCCCATTCCTAACGCGCAGCTTTCATTGTGGATTGACGCATCCGATTACGCAGCCGGTGTAGCGCTACACCAAGTAGTTAACAACACGCTCCAACCACTGGGTTTCTTCCAGCGAAAATTTACAAAAGCAGAACAACTAATATCATCTATAAGATTTCTATTATTTAGATTATAACAATTAGTTAAGGAGATATTGCATTTTTAGTGAAGCAACTTGTGTTAGCTTACAACAAAATGAATCAAGAAGCATTTCGTGCGTTAAGAAAGCATTGGTTTTTGGGGGAAAATACTGTTGAATTTGGGCTGTGCACCAGTGAAATCAATCGAGTCGAGTAGAGTCGACAGTAAGCCAGGTGGACTGCATATTATGAAGCAGTTCTTTGCGTGGCAAGACAAAAAAATCGGCTGGCAAGGTTATGGCATCAGTCTTTTGGGATGCCCGTGGTATACTATTCATCGAATGATTACTGATCCAGTTTTAATTCATTGCACTGTGCATTTGGTTGCAGTTCTATTTCACTATTCCTAATATTTAGCAATTTTTTAGGAAAGATCAGTTTGAAATATATATACTTCATCGTTACCGTTTAAATATTGCACTGCTCTCTGCAATGCTTCGAAAAGATTGCTGTATATCTCAAATTATAATAGACCTTTGTCAAGAAAATGTTTCTTTCAATTTATTATCAATCGAATATAAAGTTTATTAAAATTATTATTGAACGAATACCAAAATGTATTAAAAKAAATTAAATATTTTCTATACTCCTGCTTGCGACTGTACCATTTGATTGTTCATTAACGAACGCCTCTCACTCGATTAAACTGTCGGTGACAGCTCGGCCTCTCCTGAAATTTTGACCTGCAAGGGCAATTCGTCGTCTTCATCGTCGCCATCTAACTCAGGGCTCAATGCACACCATGGTTTTTTATGATCTACACTACAAGTGTTACAGTAACGTCTTTGTGTAAGCGTTGAATCTGGTAGATCTTCAATGATGTATATATCGTAGTTGAGTACTTTCGTAAAGACATATGGACCTTCGAATACTGGATCGAGATTATGTGACTCGCCTGTCGCATTATGAACATGATCGATGACCACTAAATCCCCGATATCGTAAGTCCATGGTGTCTGATGTCGTTTGTCGTAACGGTTTTTCCGATTTAGTCTTCTCCGCCATAATGTTGCTCGCTGCTTCTTCTCGTTTAATGTCGATATCTACGTTACCTCTATCGTTATCATGTAATGCTTGTATCATCCTGTTATAAGTTACGTCTCTGGGATTAAAATGAAACACGAGTTCGTTTGGTGTAAATTTGGTGACCTCATTACGTTGAGAATTTATACACCATTGAATGTTTAAAATTTCATTGTCTCATGTTCTGGACGTCTTACTCATACATTTTAAAGCATTGAGAATAGTATTATTTACTCGTTYCACCTGCCCGTTGGCCCTYGGTGTACGTAYAGCAATTTTATTGTGTTGAATACCATCCTTATCGATGAACTCTTGAAATTGTTTTAGTGAATGCTGTACCTCGATCAGATGTTATTTTACGTGGTTGCCCAAAGATTGCCATCATGTCTTCAAGTGTTTTCAAGACTGGTCCCGTATTATTACGAACAGCTTTTAATATTACACACTTACTAAAACCACATACAATTACAAATATGTATGAAAACCCTGACTTGCTACGTCGAAATGGTCCCACATGGTCAATACAAATATGCCCAAATGGTATCGGCAAAATATCGCTTACGTGCATTTGGTTTTCAGCTTTTCTTCCTTTAACTTTGCTTAAACAACATTCATCGTATGCTTGTATATATGACTYTACATACCGTCTCCTTCTAGGAAACCAAAAATGTTTACTTAATCGTTGTAGTGTTTTCTCTGCTGAAAAATGCCCTGCGTCGTCGTGACATGACTTAACAACACGCCATCGTACTGCTTTTGGAACCGCTAGCCTTAACTGATCTCCTACCTTACGGAATAATCGGTTGTTGCACATCGTATAATCAATTTTCATTTGTTTAATCGTAGCTTGATCTGTTATTCTTCCGTTAATAATGTTGCAAATTTGCTGTAAACTTTCATCTTGGAGTTGCATTGAATAAACCAATCGTTAACCTGTGGTGTGCTATAAAGCTGCAACACTTTCTCCGCTACAGTGCTTAAACTAGTCGTGGTCTCAATTGGCGCTCGACTAAGAGTGTCGACATGTTGCATTTTCGAACCCGATCGATGTTTACATTCAAAGTCAAACTCCTGAAGTCGTAGCCACCATCTGGCAATGCGTTCTAGTTCATGTGAAGGATAATTTGCTTCGGCTGCGTTACATCGTCTGCTGTAGTAGTGAACTGGCTTCCAATTGTCACCTTCTAGTTGAAGCATAACCCCTGATAACCCTATGGAACTGGCATCAGTGTGCACTTCATGACTTTTCGCTGAATCGAATAAAACTAGTACCGGTTGACTAGAAAACGCTCGTTTCAATTTCTCGAACGCCATTGCATGTTCGTCTGTCCATTTAAATATCTGTCCCTGCTTTAATGAAGTTGTAAGTGGATTTGATGTGCACCCGTAATCTGGGATGAATTTCCTRAAGAATCCTGTCAAGCCAAGGAATCGTCTCACATCACTAGCTTTGGTCGGCTGTGGAAAAACTTCAATAGATTTCGTTTTCTCTTGACCTGGACTTGTACCGTCTTGGCTAACAACCCTAAAAACTTCACTCTTCTCGCCATGAATGTACATTTGCTTGGCTTTAATGTAAGCCCCGCTTTCCGTACTGCATCCAAAAGCTCAGCTAGTACCTCTACCCCTTCGTTAACCGTTTTGGTTGCAATAATTACTTCATCAACGTAGCTTATAATCTTGGTTCTATTTCGTAAACCGTATAAGTTGAATTATCATTTCTTGGAAAACCATTGGAGCATTTCKTGATCCAAATGGCATTACATTGAATTCAGACAGTCCCTCCGGTGTTATAAATGCTGTCAACTTTTTACTATCCTCATGCAACGAAATCTGGTAGTATGCCGCCGTCACATCAAGGGTCGTGAAAAATGTATTACCACCAAGCTTTGATAATTGCTCCTCTACAATTGGCATTGGAAACTGCTTCTTGAAATCGACACACATTCTGTCATCTCCATTCGCATTCTTTACAATTACAACTGGAGCTGTATAAGATGATGAACTTTGACGTATGATCTTATGTTTTAACAATTCGTCAATAATCGTCGCCAATACTGGTCTTTGTATAAAAGGTACTTGATATTGTCTACCTACAACTGGTTTCTCGGTGTTCACCTTAATTTCCATACATGTAGTCTTACATTGTCAAAGCTTTACCATATCTTCTGCGAAATAATCAACTTGTCATTAACGTTGTATGTCTCACCTGAACTCCCACAAGATCACTCACAGACTTGGCAAGGCCCGAATTCATATCTCGCATATCGTCAATTTGCCTCTGAATAGCAGACACTTCACTGCTTTCTTCAACTTCTTCAGCATCAACTTCTTCCGAGCCGTATATTTCTATCAACGGCAAAACTTTCGCCGCTTTATTACCCATAACCGTCGCACCTTGGTTTTGCAACAATTTGTTGAGTTGATCAACCCTAAGCGCACTCAATTTTATCATTTTCCCCATATTTTTATACTCTCGCAACAAAGTTGCTAAAGAGAGTATTATAGTTTTGTTCACATAACGGTTGTTTGTAAGTCCTAAAGCTAAAAGAGTTAGATATAGGATTATATATACAGAAGTGATCAGGGTGACGAGTAGAGTTTAAATCCGGATGTCTGTCTGTCCGTCCGTCCGTCTGTCCGTCCGTCCGTGCAAGCTGTAACTTGAGTAAAAATTGAGATACTATGGTGAAACTTGGTAGACGTATTTCTTGGCTCCATAAGAAGGTTAAGTTCGAAGAAACCGAAAACCTATAAAGTGTCATAACTAAGCCATAAATAAAGATATTAAAATTAAATTTGGCACAAAGGATCGCATTAGGGAGTGGCATATTTGGACGTAATTTTCTTGGAAAAGTAGGCGTGGCTCCGCCCCCTACTAACTTTTTTGTACATATCTCGAAAACTACTATAGCTATGTCAACCAAACTGTATAAAGTCGTTTCTTTTAGGCATTTCCATATACAGTTAAAAATGGAAGAAATCGGATAATAACCACGTCCACCTCCCATACAAAGGTTATGTTCAAAATAACTAAAAGTGCGTTAGCCGACTAACAAAAAACGTCAGAAACACTAAATTTTACGAAAGAAATGTCAGAAAGAAGCTGCATTCAGGCAAAAACCATATCTCAGGAAGTACTCAACTGATTTCAATGAATTCTCTATCCGGCTATCTCTGCCGGCGCTCCTGTATGCTTTGATCACTATGTCCTGGCCTATACGTTGACCCCCGCGTGCTACGACGACTACGCCTGGCTACTTCTGCCGGCGCTCGTGTAGGCTTCAATGACGCTGTTCACGTTGACACTCGCGTGTTACTCTGGTGGTGTCCCGTTCAACCACCTTTGCCGCGTAAAGATACCGGACCACGGAAGACTGCGTAAGCGACCGCGATGTAAAAGGTTGAGTTGGTCAGAGGATAAACTCACTACCAGGCTCACCCTTAACAGATGGCGTTCACAAGTMAGGTTACCAAGACTAGCTAGAGGATAAACTCAATGCGTAGTTTGATGCTGAACGTGTGTGCGCTGTCACAGTCGCATGCTGACTGCCTGATCATCGGCCATCTAACTCCCCACCAAGCCCGTGCTGTGTGCTAACATCTGCGCAACATGTTGCGTTAGGATGGCGTGTGTTGCTGGGATGGCGTATGTTGCTGGMAGTGGCGTGGTTTTACCGCTGCGTATGCATGCTTATTGTTGTTTCGTCTGTTTGTCTGACGTGGCGTGTTTTTACCGCATTCTTGTTGTCTTTTCWTCTTCTTGTGTTTCTAGAAGTGGCGTGGTTTTCCCGTTGTGTTGTGAACAATAGGGTGTGCCTTAATGGGTTGTGTGGGCTAAATTCTGTATAGATATTTAGTTCTGGCCCGGGGGGGTGGTATGGGGGCGTTTGAAGGTGGCCAATATCTGGGCCCGCTTTTCAGCTGCCAGCGTCGCCGTGAAGGGTGCGGAGATGCATCCGAGCGCTCCTTCATCTCGTCCGACGTATGGCGTGACTCGCTCTATGGTCTCCAACACGTAGATACCGCAATCGTTCGTGTTTTCTTGTTGGAGTACGTCTAGCAGCAGTTCCCGATACTCGAACTCGCCTTCTCCGCCTCTCTCCTTGTACTCCCACTGGAGGAATTCGCGCCAGGCCGTAGTTGCGTGGGTGACCTTGCCCCTCAMCCAGGAATCTGCTGTCCAYATCTGGTGGGGGTGAAAGCAGACTGTGTCCGTGACGTGGTGTGTGAGTTCGCGGTTTGAAAGCGCGAGGAGGTACCAGTGATGCGCCGTGTTGTGTGGCGCTAGGACTACCCTCTGACCAAATATGTCTACGTTGCGAATYCAGCGGTGAATGCGACGGAAATTTTCCTSGCGTCTTCCTGGCTGGTTCAGCTGCCAGACAACGAAGGGGCTGAGGATTGTACCTTTCGGGCCAAATTCCGCCTCTAGGTGCTTCGCATACGCATCGATGACCGTGTCTGTAAGCCACGATCCGTCTTCCAGGGATTGTAAGTCTGCTCGGTATAGGCAGACTCCATTCGGCCTGTTCGGAGGAGAGTTCGATCACCGGAGATCTCCATGGGACGGTGGCATCGTCAGGGGTAGACGCTTCGCTACTACTGACTCGGCCGACAATACATGGCGCCGTGGCCAGGTTGGATCTTTGCTGCGCTGCAGTCCAGGGTGCTCGGCGGGTCGTGCTTACATGCGCTGCGATTGTGCGCCTCATGGCGGTCTGCACCTTACGAGCCTCTGCAGAGACTGCCGTGGCTTTATGGTCGGTGGCGTGCGCAGTAGTGGCGGCGTTGGGTACGTTGGCCGTACAAGCTTTAGCTCCGTGGCTCGCTGTTGTTACTCCTGTGCGTCGCGCAAAATGTTGCGTCGCTGCTTGCAAGGCGTCTGCGCGTGCCAATCTGGCACTTCTACTGCCTGAAGTGCCCGCTGCCTCCAGTGCCTGTATCCTGGGGAGCTTCCTCTGCTCCTCCTCCATCCGTTCACGGAATCGTTTAACGCTCTGTGTCCACTTGTCTTTCTCACTCATTTTGCTTATATATTTAAAAAAAAAAATTCTCCGGATGTCTTATCGCGCTGACGGCTCACGGTCGAATGAATTTGATCTACTCGTTTGGTCAGTAGATATGCTCGTTTGAGTAAAAGGATTAATATTTTAATT
>NW_017534764.1:865396-867104 GCF_001853355.1 Bactrocera latifrons | reverse complement strand
TTTAGGCACACATAGCTTCCAGGGTACAGCCTCTTCATCCTGGGATCGACATGGGATAAAGTTGGCCATCCTTTTCCATGTAATCCGCGTACTTCTCTGGGTACTACTGATTAAGTTTCCCTTTACGAAGGTGTGCTGCTGTAATTCTAAAGCCCATCGTGCTATACGACCGGAAGGGCTCTCTATGGAATTCAGCCACTTCAGTGACATATGATCGGTTATTACCTTGAATCGATATCCCTCTAGGTAGGGTCTCATTTTCCGAATTCCCCAGACAATGGCGAGGCACTCCTTTTCGGTAGCTGAATAGTTTTTCTCTGCATCGTTTAATTTCCGGCTGGCGTAGGCTATTACGCGTTCGCCTCCTTCCAGATTCTGTGTCAGCACAGCTCCAAGACCGATGTTGCTAGCGTCCGTCTGCAATGAATGTCTGGCTGAAATCCGGACATGCCAGGACGGGAGCCTCCGTTARCTTCYGCTTGATGCTTTCAAATGCTGATTGTTGCTCAGATCCCCATTTCCAATGTTTCCCTTTCTTCAAGAGAGCTGTGAGCGGCTGGCTCATGGTCGGGAAGTCGGGTACAAAGCGGCGATACCAGGAGGCTATTCCAAGATACTGACGTACTTCTTTCACGTTAGTTGGGGGCTTCAGCTCCTGGATTGCTGCAACTTTCTCGGTATCGGTATGGATGCCTTTGTCACTAATCACGTGACCTAAGTATCGGAGTTCCTTCTTGAAAAATTCGCACTTTTCAGAGTTAATTCGAAGGTTGTTCTGCCATGTCGTCAAGGTAAGCGAAGGCGTGTGGTTCCATCTCAGGGCCTATAACCTGGTCGAGTACTCTCTGGAACGTCGCTGGTGCCGAATGTAACCCGAATGGCATGACGCGCCATTGAAATAGGCCACGCCCCGGTACAGTGAAGGCTGTATATGGGCGGCTTTCTTGCTCCAGAGGTATCTGCCAGTAGCCGTTHTTGAGGTCCAGACTACTTATGTATGTACCTTGCTCTTCGTAACTTGTCGAGTATGTGTTKTATCCTAGGTAAGGGGTATGCGTCGGGTACAGATCGGGCGTTGAGTTGCCGATAATCCACGCATAAACGCCACTTACCGTTCTTCTTCCGAGCCAATACAATCGGTGCGCTGTGTGGGCTGTGAGGCGGCTCAATACATCCCTTCGACAGCAGCTCGTCGATCTCGGCGTTTATAATGGCCTGCATCGCCGAGTTCCTTGGAAAATATCGTTGCTTGATGGGCCGGTCGTCGGTCATAGTGATTTTATGTTCCGCCATGGTCGTCACTCCACTCATGCTTTCGAATTTTCGAAGTTCCTCGTCTAAAAAGTCACGTATACGGGCAGCTTCGTTTCTCTGATTGGCGGTCGATGAAATCTCGAGTCGATTGACCCTCCTGCTCTTAAGCTTTCGTCTTCTTTTTCGCTTCATCCTGTGCTTTAGCAGGCATGTGTCTGGCGTAGTAGGGATCACGTTCTGATGATAGGGTACGGAAGGCTGTTGATTGATGAGCATCTGACGGTTTCAGCATGACCTGGTGACCTCCGCAGGATACTATAGCTCCCATGCTCCCCAGTGTATCCAATCCGAGTATGACGTCATCAATCGCTCCGGGCATCACGTATAACACTGCCTTTAGCGATGTCTGTCCGAGTTCAATGTTGGTTTCCACGGCGTCGAAAATCTTGCTGGT
>NW_017534764.1:864354-865381 GCF_001853355.1 Bactrocera latifrons | reverse complement strand
GTCCATACGTTCTGCAACTCGTGGTGATATGAAACTTTTCGAGGCGCCAGTGTCAATGACGGCTTCCGCCGGTTCTCCGCCAAGAGTGATTAGGGCGTATAGCCGGYCACGCTCCTGATGCATAATTACTGGTCTTTGGCGAAATCCTTGGTCGTTTTCCTGTTGCTGATGACAACACTCTTTCGTTAGCACGTCCGCTCGACCACACTCCTTGCAAAATATCTTCCTGGGATTACAACATCTCCTAGCATGGTGTCCTTCCTGCCCACATCTCAAGCATATATTTCCCGGCATAAAGGCTCTGCTCGTAGATGGTTGCTGACGATGCGCATCGACCGTAGTGTTATGTTGGGGAGACGCGTGCTGTTGTGGTGGACGTAGTAACGGCTTACTTGCATTTCTCACCTCGTGGTCACCTATGATGTGTCTCGTCATCTCACGTCTAGGTGGTTCTACTCTTCGTCGTTGTCCTTCATATATCCCTTAGTACTCCTCTGCCAGTGTGATGAGTTCGGCTAGAGTCTCGAAGTCTCGCCGCCGAATGTAGAGCAGATAAACGGGTGTGACTGTTTCGAAAAATTCTCTCCGGCGCTCCTCCGGATTATACCCAGCGTGTCGCATTAAGTTCTGCATAGCCAGAACGTAGTCCTTGTATTTTTCTCGTACGTGTTGTTTACGTTGCCGTATGTTATCTTCAAGGYGTTCGAAGTAACGTGCTGGTAGGAAGAAACGMAGAAAGTCCTTTTTGAAAGTGGACCAACTCTTCCAATGTTCGTTATTGTTGCGATACCATTGGAGAGCGTTACCGCACATTAATTCGGGCATGGTTCTCGGAAGGATGTCAACGTTTATCATGTAAACTTCGGAGAGCTCTTTTAATCGCTCGACGTACGCTAATGGATCTCGCCCACCGTCGTACTTCACGGACCACTTCCTCACTTGGTTCTGTTGAAATAGCCTGCTCATTGGTGGCGGCTGTAGCCGTGATGATTCCGTGCTCGCGGTCCCTCTGTCTTGCTCTGGTGGG
>NW_017534764.1:838542-863139 GCF_001853355.1 Bactrocera latifrons | reverse complement strand
GAAGTGGCGTGGTTTTCCCGTTGTGTTGTGAACAATAGGGTGTGCCTTTATGGGTTGTGTGGGCTAATTCTGTATAGATATTTAGTTCTCACACGTTTCAAGCACGCCTGAAATCTCGATTATCACTTTATCATGCGAGAGTATAAAATTTTCGGTGACACCCGAACTTAGCCCTTCCTTACTTGTTTTTAACAGTTTTACTTTATTTTCCACAACTGTAATTCTGTTTTTTTTTTCAAATTCATAAACGTTATTCCAATTGGAAAAAAAACTAGCTGCCTTTTGTTTTCAAAGTTTACTTCGATTACTCGTTGTATTCGCTTTTTCCCTTTATTTGTTGGGACTTTTTCCGTTGCCGTGGACAACTCTCTGCTGCCTCTCTTTGCGATATTCTCTTAAAACATAAAGAATCGTTTGCACTGAATTACTTTCACTCTTTGCCCGTTTAGAATTTACGTTTCTCGTTGGCATTGAAATGTTTGCAGTACTCGTTGAATTTGATAATTTCTCACTGTTGTTACAAAAAATTTCTTCCTCTCTTCTTTGTTTGTTCGCTAGTTACGCCCACGCTCTCATCTCTTGGAAAATTATTTCCCAAAACATATTTTTTTCCACAAGTTCGTATAATTCTAGGATTTTGGAATCCCACTTCTGAGATGTCAAGAATGTCCAAAATGTTTATTTCAGTTTATTATCAATCGAATATAAAGTTTATTGTAAAATTATTATTGAACGAATACCAAAATGTATTAAAAGAAATTAAATATTTTCTATACGCCTGCTTGCGACTGCTCCGTTTGATTGTTCACTAACGAACGCCTCTCACTCGATTAAACTGTCGGTGACACCTTTTTATCAACACTTCAGWTATCGCGTTTGGTTTGTTATGAATGAATTTGCGTCCTTTGCCCATWATCTAACAAAGTATCCGCAAAGCCYTGACGACGCTTGTTATGCATTCTTGTTCTCTCCAATGGTTAGCAGGTATGAAAAAAATGTAATGGCTGCCCATAGATGTACTGAATCACCCAATTTATTACTTAAGAACGAACAACCGTATCCACATTATGAAAACTTGCTATTGGTCTACAGATGTCGCCTTGAAGGTTTGAATATTGGATACTGCGATGGTAGCGCAGTTGATCAGATCCAATGTAAAACATTCCAAAATAACCAATTAATTACAAATGAAAAATTGGTTTCAAAGAACTTTTTCCAGTAGATCAAATTGTGAAACTAAACTATTCTCGAATCTCCTTGAACACACAAAAAAATTTCATCGAAATCGGTCCAGCCGTTTAGGAGCAGTTACAAACATACGGTCAGAAGATTTATATATATAAAGATGTATGTATATGTATGTATATAAATGGACAGAATTTCAGGAATTACAGGATTCGTTCGTCTGTCCGTCCGTACAACCTGCAACTTTACTAAAAATATAGATATCTTCATGAAACKTGGTATGCGGGTTCCTTGGAATATATCAGTCAATATGTGAATTATCGCAATTAAACTTACAAAACATGTTATACCCATAACAGTATATTTTTCCGCCTAAAATAGATACAATTGGACGAAAACTTGAACTAGCCCCCACTTAAATTTGAAGGATTTTCGAACATCCGACTGACTTTGCTCCATATGATTGGTTATTGTATGTGAGGTACTTTAAAGAAACCTAGGGAACATTTTTTAAGTATGTGGCATGATAATAGTTGAAAGATAAAATCTGCCCGATACTACCCTAACTGCATACTACTTATAATGGTTATCGTTTTTCTAACAAATCTTATGCTGAATTTATGTGTCAGTGTATGAGTGATATATATTATACTTATATACATATACGATTACTTGGATTCCGATCCTCTGCTACACGTTTTACATCTTAAGGTATTCTTTTGGTTTTGATTGTTGCAAGCTGCTAAAATATGAAATGTTCGGCTGCACCTTCGTCCTTTGTTATTTGTTTTTTAAATCTGCCCTGAAACATGTAATTCGCGCGTCCCGAAAACGAAATATGTTCAGTTTTGTTAGATTCGGCCCATTTTGAAACAACTATATAGTCTACTGCTGTTTACTTTCGCATATGCGTAAATCCACGATTCTTCATATTTCACGATTTCATGTATTTCTATGCACTGTTATAGTATTTTTTTAACATTTATCTCTACCAACTCTACCAATCGATACGAGCCCTCTTTATACAGCCGAAGTTAACGTTTTTTCTTGTTTGAGCTAATAACAAATTGTGTGAGGTCCAACGAAAACAATTTTTTACATATTCATGCAATATTGATTGTATACTAGTTCTATTAATGTCTATATTTGCCTCTATAACACGGTAGGTTACATGACGATCTTGCAACATTAGTTTACGAACAGCATCAATATTTTGCTGATTTTGTACGACCTTCACTAAATTCATCTCGGAGTGTACGACCTCGATTGAATTCACCATACCATCTATAAATACTGTTTTCTGATGGAGCTTCAACGATAAAAAGTGAATTGAACTATGTTCGCTATTTAAATCCAATGACCCTTCCTTGTCTGCGGTGGTTCAACTTTCTTCTCACAGAAAACAAAAAGTGAACACGTAAGACATTGCCTTATTGTCATATTTGTGTAAATAAATAGATAAGGGAGCATTTAATAAACATATGAGAATAAAATTGGATATTCATGATCTTCAGAATTCGAACGTAAATTTTGATGATTGTTTTCACATGGASTCAACTCATTCACTCTTACGACTCGGCTTACTATAGCATATAGCTGCCATACAAACTGAGCGATCGGATCGAACATATGTTGACGAAATTTGGYATAGAKTATTTTCTATTATGGGATGTATTCTCCGAAGAAATTTTTCAAATCGGTTAACTATAGCATATAACTGTCATACAAGCCGAACGATCGGAATCAAGGGCTTGTATGGAAAACTTTCGCATTTGACGTGGTATCTTCACGAAACTTGGCATGGATTACTCCGATCGGATTACTATAGCATATAGCCTCCATATAAACTGAACACATAGTTACYAAAGAAATGCACTTGTGARGGGTATATKAGCTTCGGTGCAGCCGAAATAAATGTTTTTTCCTGTGTTGATTTGCTTTTTGCGGCATTTGTCGGTTAATAGCCTTGTATTCGAGAATTTAAACAAATAATTTTTTTTATACTCTTGTAACATGTTGCACAAGTTGTTTTCATTTAACGAATTAGTCGATTTCGAACCAAAATTATTCAAGCTCGAAGATACCGAACATGTACCCATTGACTTTTTATCGAAAATGCCAGCCAATCTATGAGATAACTATAGAAATTTGGAATGAACTCTTTTCTGATAATAGTGAAAACTTGTCATACAACTAATATGACGATTTTCACACAACTGGTTGACTTTAATCCTTAACACAGTATGTATATATGATGATGATGGTATGTGAGGTCCTTTAATATAGGATAAAGATATTATCTTTTTCGGGTCATTACTATCCATATCTCTCAGGGCTTTATGTCGTGTATTTTGATACATAAGTAAGATATCTTAGCAAAATTAACTGAACGTAATATATTGGATATGCTACATAAAGTTTAATGCCAAACATATGTGAAATTGGTCCACAAATATACCTACTTTATACTAGATACTATTTCCGAAGTGTTATCGTAAGTACAGTTTCATAAAATCGAAAATATGGTATTTTGCGAATGCTAGTTATAAAAATACATTTAAAGCTTATTTTATGCTTTTTTGTATGGAATCGTTGMTCGATATCATCGTGTAAAAACCTTGAATTGCTCTTCATGAATATGGGATCGGAATTAACAAGATCAAGCATGTCCAAAGAAACCTGTTTACGGTACTCTTTTTGAAAAAAATGAAGCTTTATCGGGACGAGTTGAGAAAGAACRTGTTTCATACCCAAAATATTTACAAGAAGTAAGGAAGGGTTAAGTACTCTTACAACAAGGTTTATAACCAATAATATTGAGTAAAGTCAGCCGCATGTTCGAAAATCTTCATATTAGTTTTACGAGTATAGGGCCTAGGCTARGTTTTCGCTCAAAATTATCTACTTTAGGCAGAAAGATACACTGTTATAAATGAAATACGCTTTCGTATTAGTAGTCCGATACAACCAATTTTTGATATACATACATACCGTTATAACAGAAGGATTATTCTTTAATTTCAGTTATATACATATATCACACATTGACTGACATTTTCGATCAAGAGACAACTATAAGTATCGGGGTCGAAATACTCGGTATATTGGATTGAAACAATTTCTGGTCATAAGATGGCACACACTAAAAACGCTTCTTGAATTGCGTACTGAAAACTGAGCGAATCAAGTGGTCTTGTTGTTGTCCGATTTCGTAAATTTTTACTATATAAAAACATATCAAAAACATTCTGGGCACCGACAAAGGTGGGCGAAGCCACACTAATCGTCCAATGTTCACACCGACTCTTATAAAACTCTCTCATGCCATCTCGGTGGTAAAGTTTAATGTATGTGTCGCATTTAGTTATTGATTTATCGCACTTTTAGTAGTTTTTACCAGTACCATTATATGGGGAATGAGAGGGGTTATCCTCGATTTGAGCCATTTTCACACCGTCGGGAGAAGTTCTTATAAGATATTGGCTTAACTGATTTGGTTATTGTAGCTTAAGTACTTTAGGAGATATGTACATTAAACTAGTTAAAGGTAAAAAAAAAATGTTCCACAGGTGCCTCTTGCTACTATTAACCCCTTTACCAAATTACAGCTTTATATCTTAATTAGGTGAATAGTTATAGCACTTTATAGGTTTCCGGTTAAAGGCGATTTGTGGGCTCGGCTGTGGTGCGATTACGCCCATCTAYGAAMWCGAAYTTTCTTTGTACCTGCATACCAAGATTCATCAATATATCTAAATTTTTRCTCAAGTTACATGGACGGATGGRCGGACGGACAGACAGACAGTCAACGCGATTTCAAATTTACTCGTCATCCTGATCATTTATATATATATAAACCTATGTATATTTATCTCGATTAATTTTAGGTAATACGAACAACCGTTAGGTGAACAAAACTATAATAATCTGTAACAACTGGTTGCAAATCTCAAAATTATTGATAGTGTCATGACTTAGAAACACAAATCTTCTTCTTCTACYATATTGGCGTAGACACCGCTTACACGATTATGCCCGAGTTAACAACAGCGCGCCAGTCGTTTCTTCTTTTCGCTAGGTGGCGCCAATTGGATATTCCAAGTGAAGGAAGGTCTTTCTCCACCATACAACAGGACGGGAATAAGGAGTGATTTATAGAGTTTGGTTCTTGTTCGTCGAGAGAGTACTTACTTCTCAATTGCCTACTCTTATTCTGCGTTGGATTTCCAGGCTGACATTGTTGGTGGTGTTTATACTGGTYCCGAAATAGACCAAATTATCTACAACTTCAAAGCTTTGACTGTCAACAGTGACGTGAGAGCCAAGTCGCGAGTGCAGCGACTGTTTGTTTAATGACAGGAGATATTTCACCTTACTCTCGTTCACTGCCAGACTCATTTGCTTTGCTTTCTTGTCCAGTTTGGAGAAAGCAGAACTAACGGCGCGGGTGTTGAGGATATAAATATCATCGGCATACGCCAGCAGCTGTACACTCTTATYAAAGATTGTACCTGCTCGATTAAGTTCGACAGCTCGAATTATTTGCTCCAGCAGCAGATTGAAGAAGTCGCACGATAGGGAGTCGCCTTGCCTGAAACCTCGTTTGGTATCGAACGGCTCGGAGAGGCCCGTCGCGATCCTAACGGAGCTGTTAATGGTGCTCAACGTCAGCTTACACAACCGTATAAGTTTTGCGGGGATACCAAATTCCAACATCACGGCATAAAGGCAGTTCCTTTTCGTGCTGTCGAAAGCAGCTTTGAAATCGATGAAGATTGACGGCTGTTGTTATCTTTGACGGCTCTTTTCCAGGATTTGGAGAATGGTGAATATCTGATAAGGTCCAATCAGTTTGTTGACGGTGGGCTTTAAAACACAAATACCATATCCAAAATTGTTCTTTTGTCTGGGACATCAAAACTACTGTAGACCAGTATTATCTGTCAAATTTTAGTTTTTAATCCTTTTTATTTATTCAATTGAATTGCTTCAACTTTAATTCAGTAACGAATCTCAATAGTGGGTTTATTTGACATATTATTTATTTATTTGCAAAGAACAAATCATTTCAAGAGTACGAAGATAGCTGAAACGGATGATAACCACGTCCATGGTTTATAACGGTTTTATTAAAAACTTCACTTTATGTATGGATAATTCTTCTCCGACAATGTTATGACTGTTAGTCAAAAATGGGTTGAATCGTTATACTTAATATATTCTTATACTTAATATAAATAGAACTTTCGGGTGGTAAAAAATAAAAAAAGAAAAGTTTGAAATTTCCCACTGTATGTATCAAAACTATTTTTTAAAATAGCAACGAAGCTAATGTTAAATAAATTTTTGCTTTATTGTTTTACAAGTGACCTGTTGAGTGATATATTTTTCACATCGTCCTTCTCTTTCGTTGGAGGGGTGGGCGCAAATCAGCGATATGTTGAAGAACCTCGGAGTGAATGATAGTACTCGGCGACGCAGTCTCTCTCCCACCACGAATCCCACACAAAACTTGCTCTCCTTTATATGGTCACTGTAGTAAATGCCACAAGGTCCTACTCGTCATTGTTCTTGTCCCGTTCATCGCATTTCTGGACGGCGGTGGTGTCACCAGCTGGCAGCGGCACCTTCCMAATTAGGGACCGGACATGCCAGGTGCATTCCCACAAATCATAGTCCTTTGCCATGGTCGTGAACAAAAGAAGGGTCACTCATCCGAGTCTTGTTGTTTCCTTTCATTAGGAGTAGTTTTTTTACGTGGCGGATCCCAAACCCAGCGCACAACCCTATGTAGGAGATATTTCGCCTTCTCACTTTAGCTCGTCTTCAAATGGATGTTCTTAGGCTACCATATTCATATGTAARAGAAACGTTTCTGGCCACTCCCAAGTGAATGGCGATCAGAGAACTTTCCGCACTTGCGTGAACTTCTACACATGRCTCCATCCTCCAGCACACATCGAATTATTTAAGAAATAAAAAAGTTGTGATCCCTGTCTCACCCTCAAATGAGACAAATTTGYTTATATTAGTTAATGTTTTCTAAGTCTATGCTTTTGATTTCACCTGCAACCTTTTGCACCTCTCATTGTTATTCATGTTATTCTATCAGGCATGCTTTTTTTTGTGTGTTATTTTTCATAATTTTTTATATTGAAGTATAAGTATGTGCTATATAAACGAGTATATTATAATTTTTTATGATTTTCYTCCATATTTCTTTGAGCTTTGGTTTTCATTTTCTCATAATTTTTAATTGTGGTGTTTAGAAAAAGATTCATTTGGTGATAAAGCAAAAAAAAAACAAACAAAAAAAAAAAATTATGTGCCGACTTAACCCGTAGATTTGAATCGTTAATTGGATTATAACTATTAGTTAATGCGATATAACATTTTTGAGAAGCAACTTGTGTTAGTTTACAAAAACATGGATCACAAATCATTTCATGTGTTAATAAATCATTATTTTTTGGGGAAAAATACTGTTGAATTTTGCCTCAGAGAAATCCACCGTTGAAAAGGTATTTGCTCAGCTGGAAACAGGCGAAATGAGCACCGAGGATAGTGACGCTTTAAAGATKCGAAAGCTCTGTGCAAAGTGGGTGCCTCGGAAGTTCATAATCCAACAAAGACAACGAAGTGCCCTTTAATCGTAATAAAACCGAACTTTTGCGTCAGTGTGTGACAACAGAAATATAGCTCCATCATTTTCCATTAGAGTCCAATCAACAGTCATTCAAGTGGGCTGCACTTGATGAAACGGTCCTCAGGCGTGCAAAGACGAATAATTCGGCTGATATCATATCAGTCTTTTGGGATGCACGTGGTATAATACAACTTAACGACTGATTAGTGAGCCAGTTATAATCTATTTCACTGCGTATTTGGTTACAGTTCTTTTTTACAATTCCAAATCTGCTTAAAAAGCACGCATATATTCAAATGATTCATATAAACATGAATTTTGAAAAAATGCCTATGATGTGAAATATAACTCTTATATTTATGAGTTGTATTAAATTATAACATAAAGAAATGAAAAGTATCCTATGCCTTTACCRTGGTTCTAAGCCACCTCCCCACCAATTTTCAGCCAAATCGGCTGAGCCGTTCTTGAGTTATAAATGGTGTAACTAACAACAACTTTCTTTTCTGTATATAGGTGTGAGGTTGTTTTTTTGTGTTTATTATTATTATTTTTTTTTTTTGTGGAAGAAATAAAATATTCAAATGATTCATACATACGTGAATTTTGAACAAATGCCTATTATTTAAAATATAATTTTTTTATTTATGAGTTGTATTAAATTTTGACATAAAGAGATAAAAAGTACCCTATGTTCTTACCCTGGTTCTAAGCCATTTACCAATTTTCAGCCAAATCGGTTGAGCCGTTCTTTAGTTATAAATGGTATAAACAATAAATTTCTTTTATATATAGATATTATTAAGGCGACAATCATTCATATTGAGTCAAGATAGAGGACGTGATAAATTAAGTCTGGTAGAATAATCAAAGAGAACGGAGCGGCGAAAGATAACATATTTTACAGAACTCGATGTGTCCGCTGCTGATAAGTTTCGTTTGGCTTGTAGGGAAGCGAATCCGTCGATCTTTCGCACAAAGATATGTGAAGTAATATTACTTATCACCGCAGCAAATTTAACCAAGCATCAGTATCAACTTAGTAGACGTTTCGTTAAMAATAAACTGGATGTTAACTTTTTACCCTGCTATGATAACATTTTCAAGGAAAAATAGAAAAGTTATCCTAAGAAAATAAAAGTTTCAGAATCTTACGCTGAAGTTGAGCTACAAAAATATTGATTATAAATAAAAAGTTGGCACGATTGTTGTTTTCTCTGCATTACGATTATATTACTTTTTGAGATGTATGAGAGTAATCTTAGTTTATTATTAATCATAAGTTTGACATAAGTATAAATATATTTATGAAAATCACAGGGTTTCTGTCCATTTTCCTTCGATTTTTCCCTGTACAATAAATGCAAAATCTAACATTTCTATACATGCTATATGTACATATGTCTTAAGATGGCTGTTTTTTTTATGTTCTTAAATAGATCTCTATTGAAATGAAATTTAAGATCTTTATAAGTATATGCATGTTTATTCTACTTGCATTTCGTTAATAGGTACGCCAAATTATTTACTACGTACATAAGTTGACTTTGCTACCAAATTTTGAAGTCTTATTAAGGTAACGGCTATTGTTCAAAAATATATTTATAAATATAAATATATTGTTGAAAAATATATGCTCTTAAAAGTTATTGTTATTAGTTATTGTTATATATATGTATGAAAATCATATTTTTTGGAATAGAAACATATACACACATACTGTGTATATGTAGTGATGATGATTTTACATAGAAAGAGTGGTTGTATTTACGCATCTACATACATACATATATAAATGAAAAGGCATTACAAATAAGTGAAAGAGYTAACACAGATAACAAAAATCACACTTTTTGAATTTATGTTAGCTCCAACATTGTTAGCAATCCATACAATGTTGATGCCTTTTTTGAACCTCTAAGACACACTTCTCTGACATATAGTACATATGTATGTACGTACATAAATCGCACGTTATATTGAAATACACAAGCAAATACAAATTGAATTTGTTGTTATGCTTGCATAACTCTTCTAACCAAAAGTTAGTATTCATTTTTATATATACTTACATATATACAACGTAAGTCTCTACCTATGATTGTGTGTATTTCTTAACTATTCCCGCAGTTCTCTYAGATCAGCCGCCACTAAATAGATAAAGGGTGTGAAATTATACAAACACGAATTCGGAATATTGAGTTTTGCGGAAATAGCTCGTAAAAACTATTTGTTTACATGAGTTGCAAGTCACACTTGGTTTTCGAGTAAAAATACCACAAGTACGTAAATCAAAGTTATTTTATTTATTTGTTTTTCCCGCTCCATAATAAATTGATTTTGAAGGAGTTGAAGTATGGTTTGCCTACCGTTGGTGAATAGAAATCAACACACATCTCACATCAACCAGTATTATTTAATAGTACAATTTGAACTATAAAGCAAATTTTGAAAGCTCTAATTTTGTACAGGATGTGGCGCAGCTAATAAAGAGTTTAATAATGTTTATAGAAGGCACCCGCTAATTGCTATTTTTGTTTTAATGAATAAGTATTTACATAAAATCTGTTTCAAACTTCCATTGGAAATTAATTCCAAAGGTTATATTCCACAAAATACTACGTTAAAATTTATTCACTATATGTATACGTAATAACTAGTAGAAAAAATTATGTCGGAATGTAACCGAAAATTTTATATTTTCGCATGTGCGAGAAGGGGAAACATTTTCATGTGTTGGCAAAACTTTTTATTAAACAAGTAAGGAAGAGATAAGTTAGGGTATCCCTATTGTGCCAATTTTAACACATATTTCTCAGAATTTAATGAGACACCACATATGACTGTCATCCATAAGCGCATAATGAATGTTCAACTCTTACGTAAAAGGTTTTTAAAATAAGGTTTTGCCAACATTTGAAATTATTTCGCGGGCAGTGATTTTAGCAAATTTCTTGAATATAAAATATTCGGTTACACCCAAACATAACATAGCCCTCCATGTCTCCATGTTGCAAGGGTATATAAATTATATGGTTGGCAGAGAATTAAATTGGTTATTCGTTGGTTTGTTGGTCTAACGGTTGGTTGTATCGTATTTAAATAATCGGTTATACATATGTATGTATGTATGTATATAAAGTGACAGTATATCCATAAATTGAAACTAAATTGAACTAAAACTTTTTACAAAATGAGCGTGACCCCGCTCTACAATAACCAAATTCGCTTAGGACAAATCACTTAAGAGCCCCTACTGACCCTGTAAAAATGGATGAAATCGGGGGATAACCCCGCTCACTCCCCATAAAACGGTTCGGCCAAAAACTAGTAATGGCGCGATAAATCAATACGCCAGAGGAATTAAATTTTACGCCTGGGATGATAYAAGAGGGCTTTATAGAAGACGATGTCAAAAATAGACGATGCGCGTGGTCTTTAGCCCTTTATTAYATATGGCATGCATCCAATTGACTTTATACCGTATATATCGCGAAATATGTGAGTTATTTTAATAAAATTAAAGGAGCGTGTTTTTCTCATAACGATGCATCTTCAAGAAAAAGTACTAGAGCGTACATATGGCATTAATGTAAAGGAAGAGTTGATGTGCCATATCCAAAAAGAATGTGCAATTACTACGTTCGAATGGATTACAATTATGATAAGATATTTTCTACATCACATTTCCCAAATGTGTTCGTAAAATACTTTAAATACACCCCTATTTCAAATTTAATAGGAATCCGGCCATCTTGTTCAAATCAAGATCATTGTGAGGAAATACACAGCCTCTTCAATGATTTATGTTTTTCGCTTAATAAGTTTGTTTATATATACAGATACATAGCGCCTTATATATATATGTATATATATGCACACATATACATAAGTAAAAATCGAGCACATACAACGCAGCAAGTCTAAGCAACCCTCCACTGTATTGTTGGCACAAATAAAAAACTAAAATTTTCATCGCCATTGCAGCAGTAAAATGGATTTTCTGTGTTTATAACATTCACATTTGTTGTTCTTGCCTACAGTGGTTTATTTAGCACTCTGTATACGAATATGCATTTATTTCTATAAATTATATTTTGTTTGCATTCGTAAAATGGCAGTAATTTTTCTCAACAAAAAGAAGTTTTCGACCTACAGTGAATTGAGGAACAATTTTATGTGAATACAGTTTCCATTTTCAACACAATCGCGTGCACAATAAATGAGGAAAGTTCGAATCATAAACTTTTATAGCCTTAGGAAAATATGGGAAAAGTAAACCGAAGGACTTTCAAGAAATTGTAGACAATATGTATGTACGTATGTATATGTATATAATTCTGGAGCTAGCTAACCTTTTTATTATAATAACAAAGTGTCTTGCTGTAACGTGTTTAATAAAATATCTTTTCCAKCCTCATAGTGCTCGTATACAAACTAATATAGATTTTTAAAAATTTTTAGAATTTACCTAAACATCTTATTTGATTGATTTCYATTTCATATAGATCTGTTGAAAAAAAATAATATTATAATATCTTTTGAAAGATTTTTAAACATTAAAGAATATATTTGTATTTYATCACAAAATATCGCGTGCATTTTGTTGCGAAAGGACTATGTTAAACATCCATTATTCGAGGAAAGACATCAAATCGTGAAAAAATTATARTAAATTCTTCTTGAAGTATTGTGAAGGTCATAAGGTTAGACTAAGTTTTATTGCTATATTTTAGTTCGCATATTTGGTTCGATTTGGACAATTTTTGGTCATAAGGTGGAATTCTTCATTCAGAGTAAGTGTAGATGTAAACAATTTTCGTCCATATTCGCACTGTAACATATGCTAGTATAAATAATGTTAATAATGGGATTCCACCTAAATGTAGGCGGTGCCACGGCCATCGTTCAATTTACCCTCTCATACCATCTCGTTGGTAAAACTTGATGTCTCTGATGATATCAGCCATTTCTACAGTGCCGGTAGGAGCGTTTAAGAGATTTGATCTGAGCGAATTTGGTTATTTCAGCTAGAATGATTTGGGATATAAGAATATTAAACCTATTAAAACTTGGGTCTACGTTATTTTTTTTATTTTAGCAGACGATTGCCCATTTATAAAGTGATCTTCAGTGCCAAATTACACTTCTATATCTTAATTTAGTGGCTGTACCTCTGCCAAGCCCACAATACGCCTTTAAAGAAACAACTATAAAGTAGTGGTTGCACTTGGTCCACTGTTGGCAATTATCTTATTACGACCTCTACGAACTTGTAGTCTATTTTTTTCAAAGAGCTCGTGYACCAAGTATAATTAACATGTCTCTATTTTAACTCAAGGTACTCGCTTCGTTTCATTAAAACATCGCGGATAGTGACCCATAAAAATGGACGAAAGCTAGATGGAATTACTACATCGGGTATTTTAGGGCGATATTATTTTGCATAAAATTGAATAATGTAATTAAGTATATATAATATATGGGACCAGGCGTAACTTGTGGACTGATTTCACACATTTAGATTTTTTTCTAAAAACATGTGTAGAAGCTCGCGCAAGTGAGGAAAGTTTTCTGGTTGCTATTCACTTGGGATTAGCCAGAAATTATTCTTTTACATATGGCTCAAGGAGTCCACGACTTCCGGTCTTAGACCAAGTATCCTCTGCTTAGCCTGGGTAGTGAGATAGCGAACCAACATCCATCCCTAATAAGGATTGTGCACTGGGCTTATCGCCGGCATGCACCTGGAATGTCCAGTCCCCTAATTGGGAAGGGGAACCAGTTGGTTGATGTCCTCATTAGAGTAAAAGGTGACATCACCGCCGTCCAAGCAATGCAATGCACGGGACCAGGACTGCGACGAGTAGGTGTTTGTGACATTTACTGCAGTGCCATATGCAGTGCGACTTTATCGCCAGGGTAGGCAAAGAGGCACAACAGTTGGTAAATTCAGCATCCACGAAGAAACTTCCCCACATCGAAAAGCTACCAACCAGAACTTCAAAAGACGTCCAAAGGCTTTTAGACGTGCGTAAGTACCGAAGTTTTACCATTTGCTGGGMCCACTGTTTTGTTGCAGCCAAGATTCGCACCCGCCTTTGTGAAACAAAATACGCACGCAAACACACACTGAAAGTTCGACGTCGAGAAGCAACAGATAGGCGAACGATTTCTACTCCGCATGCACTCTCTCTAAGAGCACCCATCAGCAACTCGATATAATGGAACTGTGGGACGGTATTTCAAGCTTCTTACGTACAGCTGCAATCGAAACTATTGGCTTTCGGAAAATATAAAAGAACACCTGGTACAATGAGAAGTGCCGTATCGTATTGGAGAGAAAAAAAAACTGCCTACCTCGTAACGTTACAATCGACCACAACACGTGCGGGAAGGGATAGATATCGATCGCTGATGAGGGAAGCGAGACGCATTAGCAGACAAAAAAAGAGAGGCCGAAATACGAGAGTACGAAAATTTTGATAGATTGGGAGGATGCGGCGAGTAATATACTTTTGTGGAACCCAAAAGGTGATCTAGTYAATGGTGCCCAGAGCATGCTAAAATTATGGAAGGAGGAAAAAAGCGAACCCGATTCCCCAATCAATTACGATGAACCAGACGTTCCATTGCCCGACAATGAAGTTCGAACTTCTTTATGGCAATTACTCGCCTGAAGAACAACTAAGCGGCTGGGGCCGATGGATTGACGGCCGAGCTATTCAAACACGGTAGTGAAGAACTGATAAGGAGCTTCTTTGTAGAATATTTTCAGACGAAAGCATGTATTACGCACCATCTCTTCGTCGATTTAAAAGCCGTTAAAGTACGAAATGGGGTTGTTTGAATTTGGTATCGCCGCAAAACTAATACTTCTGGGTAAACTGACGTCAGGATCGGGAAGAACTCTCCGAGCAGTTCGATACCAAACGAGGTTTTAGTAAAGGCGATTTCTTAAACAGCTCTTGGAGAAAATAATTCGAGCTGCCGAACTTGGTAGAGAAGTATCATCTTCTATAAGAGTGTACAACAACTGATCTCATTGCCCTCAGCAACCGCGCGTAAGTTCTGCTTTTTCAGAATGGATAAGGAAGCGAAGAAAATGGGTATGTTAGTGAACAAGGACAATACGAAATATCTCCTGTCATCAAACAAACAGTCGTCGCGCTCGGTACTAGGCTTCCACGTCACTGTTGGCAGTCATAACTTTAAAGTCGTAGATAATTCGTCTATCTTAGAACTAGTATTAAAAGCAACAACAATGTCGTCCGCGAAATCCAACGCAAAATAACTCTTACGATCAATGCAATTGAGAAGTAAACTACTCTCTTTTGGGACGAAAACCGAACTCTATAAGTCACTCATTATTCCTGTCCTGCTATATGGTGAAGAGTTGGCAGCATTTGCTGAGTTGATGTTACGTTACATTAATTTTCGAGAGAAAGRTTTTGCGGAAGATTTATGGTCTTTTGTGCATTGKCAACGGCGAAAATCGCATTCGATGGAACGTTCAGCCGTACAATTTATAGGACAACATTGACATTGTAAAGGAAACTAAAAGACAGCTGCTACGCTGGCTAGGTCATGTTGTCTGAATAGACAAAAACACTCCAGCTCTGAAAGTATTCGACGCAGTAACCGTCGGGGGAAGCAGAGGAAGACCTCCACTCCATTGGAGAGGTCAGGTGGAGAGGACCTGCGCTAATTGGCGCCACATAACAAGAAGGAGAAATGATTGGYGAGTTGTTTTTAACTCGGCTATCACTCCGTAAGCGGTGTGTTCGTCACGTGAGAGTTTTGTACGAAAAAACGAACAGACAGTCATCCGGATTTCAAGTCGTCTTGTCATCTCGACAACTTACATACTTGAGCGAAACTATTACACTTTGTAGCAAGCTTTTGCGAAAGTAACTTAGTAACTTAAGTAAAACATAAGGTAAGTTATGAAGATTTGATATATTAGTTTGTCAAAAAAGTATTGCGGTATTTTCGCTAGTTGGCGCTGAGCGCGTAGTTCTAGTTTTATTCGTCGCATCGGGCTATGCCATACCTTTTTGGAAAGCTCATTTCACGCGGTAACACGTGTTTTTGATTGTCGTTTCTTTTAAGTCGTTCGTAAGTTATAGCGTTGCAAACATGGAGCAAATAAAGAGAAAATACGACATTTTACAGTGCTACCATGATAAAGGCAAAAATGCATCGCCAATAAAATTTGTGCAGTTTATGGACCCGATACAGTTTCCATTTCCACCGCACAACGATGGTTTCAACGTTTTCGCTCTGGAGTAGAAAAATAAAATCGCTGAATTGGTCGAAGGAGACTGGCATAGTAGTAGCCGTACCATCGGTCAAGAGCTGGGCATGAGTCATCAAAAAAATTTTATGAACAATTGAAAACTCAATAAAAATACCGCAAGACTTTTTTGACAACCTATCATAATATATATTCCATTACCAATTGTRGCATTACAATTCTGTAGATAAGCGGAAGTGCTATGAAAAAGTCGGTATAAAAATTTGATGATGAGTGTGGCATCACCCACCTTTAATAGAAGGTTTAGAGTATAGCATTATGTATAGACTTGCTTGTCTTATAGTATGAAAATGGGGGAAATCGGGCTATAACTATTTTAAGTTTAATCTTACTCTTTGAGCTTAAAATTTATAAATCGGAAGTACAAGTCCAGTTGATATAAGTCTACATATACGGGTTCTATATTTGATTTTTTAGTGAAATGAGATTTAGAAGTGAAGTTCAGAGAATAAATAAAAATTACTTACTTCATTCTGATTATRACAGCGTGTGAGGTAACTTTATAAAATTGGCCCTTGTTAATTACTCTGGTTAAATTGGCATAACCTTTCATGAACCGTACAGCTAAACCTCAAAACAGTGAAGATGCCATGACGCTTTCTTAGTAAGGTCAGTGCGTCTTAATTACTGGAGAAAATTCGAACCTTGTTTTCATTGTTACTTATTACGAACTTACACTTTGATATATTGTTAAGTTTATTCTGAACGCTATTTTAAATAAATGAAAAAACCTGTTTTGGCTTGATCTCCCAATCATTCCTCTATAACAAATCAATATTTACCACGTTTTTTTATACATTCGTTTCCCACCCAATAAAGCCTGCTTCAAGGAATTTGCATCTTTCTATTCGAAAAATTTCTTCAAGCTTGCTATTTATATTAGGTAGTCGAAAAGTCTTTTCGTATTTCTAATYAAACTTAAACACTTATTTTRTTTTATATTTATAWTGGAATTTAATGAACCAGCTAGTCCGATGGTTTAAGGTCAGAGCTATAAGGTGGATGCATGAAAACTTTCCAGCCAAGCTCGCGGAGTTTTTGCTATCGATCTATTTATCGATCAGTTCTGGATGCTTTTTCGATTGCTTGATTCAATCTCATCAGTTGTTGATAGTAAAATGTCGAATCAATCGTTCGACCAGGCTGGAGCAGCTCATAGTGGATRATTCCTTTCCAATCCTATCATCAACAGCCATCATAACCTCTCGAGACGTCATTCCTGGTTTTGCGACCATCTGCTGAGCTTCACCTAGTTTGGACCATGATCCTTTTCGCACATTTTTGTCGTATTTGATTCAGTTTTCATCTTCTGTTAYCATGCGCTTCCGAAATTGTTCGATTTTATTTCGTTTCAGCAAAGAATAGCATGTGTTAAGTCAGTCCATTAAATTTTCCACAGACTATTCATGTGGTACTCAAACATCGAACTTCTTTTTGTAGCCAGCCTTTTTTAAATGGTTTAGAACCGTTTTATGATGAATGTTAAGTTCCTTAGCGAYATCATGGCTTCTCATGAAAAGATCCTGATCAATTTTTTAAATAAATTCATCGCATTTTTCAACGATAGGTCGACCAGAGCGAAGTGCATCTTTCACATCAAAATTTCCAGAACGAAAGCGAGCCATTGTTTTGCTAAATGAACTGATACAGCATCGTYTTCGTAAACTTTACAAACTTCATAGGTGGCTTGCGTAGCATTCTTCCCTTTTTTATACAAAAATTTTAAAATATAGCGAATTTATTTACTATTTTCACTCATTTTTGAACAACTGTAACTTTTATTCATTTTCCCCAAATTTAATTTTTTTTTTTTGGTTACAAGAAGCTTAAAAAAAATACAGCTTTTAACAAAATAYGAAATGACTTTCGACTACCCAATATCTACGACTTCGAAGTTGTGACTGTCAACAGTGACGTGGGAGCCAAGTCGCAAGTGCGACGACGGTTTGTTTGATGACAGGAGATATTTTGTCTCGCCCTAGAGAAAGCAGAGCACTTCCCTATTTAGTTCTACAGCTCGAGTTATTTTCTCCACGAGTAGATTGAAGATGTCGCCCTTTTCAGTTTACACAGCCGTATTAGTTTTGCGGAAATACCAAATTCAGACATAGCGGCATAAAGGCGGCAACTTGTACTACAGCAGTATGGAGAAGTGTTCCCTCCATAATTTTAGTATGCTCTGGGCATCAGTCACTAGATCATCTCTGGTGGTTTTGCAAGAGTATGCTCCGGTCTCGAAACCAGCTGATGCCGATTTTTTTTTTAAATTTTCGATCATTAACTTATACTCACGCATTTCGGACCAGAAAATCGTTCTGTTGTCTGTTTTGATTGCAGCTTCTCACCGCCGAACCTTCCTTGCGTTTGTTGACGTGTATTTTTTCTCATAGGTGCGCTCCAAACGCTTTTAGAAGACATCTTTGGATCAGCGCTACTTTGATAACTTTGCTTTCATGTGGATTGTCGCTAGACGACTATTTACAGGGGTGAATGGCAGGACTCGGCGACGAWGTCTTTCTCCCACCAYGAATTTAACACCGAATTTGCTCTCCATTGTAATAAGTGCCATAAGGATCTATCCGTCCAGTCCCTGTCCCRTCAATCGCAGCTCTCRGACGGCTGTGATGCCAGCCTTTAGTTTTATGAGGGTATCAAGCAGCTGGGCTGCGGCATCTTCCCAATAAAGGGACCGGATATTCCAGGTACATGCCTTTAAATCGTAATCCTTAATATATTTCCCGTCATCGTCATCAAAAGGGAGTCTCTTACCTGAATCTGTTGTTTCCTTTTMATTTTTGTTGAGCGGGTCCCAAACCCAGCTCACAACCCAGGAGAGGGATAGTTCGATATTTCACTTTAAAATGCCTTCAAACAGTTGTTATGGAGCTAAAACCGGAAGTCGTGAGCTGCTGGAAATCGTTTCTACACATGACTAGATCCTGTAACTAAAGTAAAAATTGAGATGTCTTGATGAAGTTTGGTATGCGGGTTTCTTAGTATAAAAAGGTTTCCCCAAAACRTTATAAACAAAAAACTTATAAAGTGTTATAACTAAGCTCTAAAATTCTAATTTGGCACAAGGGACCGCTGTAGCAAGGGGCATACGTAAGCAAAAAAAAAATTTAAAAAGTGAGTGTGGCACCACCCCCTAATAAGTTAAATGTAAATATCTCTTTAACCACGAAGGCCACAGCAACCAAAAATTGTTACAAACTACTAAAATCGTAATACGACAGATACATTAAATTTTACCCCCGAGATGGTAAGAGTGAGCTTTATGGGAGCCGGTGTAAAAATTGAACGATGGCCGAGTAACCTTTCACTTTTTTATGAAATCCATTATCTCGGGACCTGACCGASCGATTTCGACAAAATTTAGTACATATCCTTCTTCTCATATTTCTGTGCCCCAGTCCCCTATTGCCCATATATAACAATTTTAAATTTCASTTGATTCTTTTACTATCGACCAATATGTGGGTTATCTCAATGAAAAGAGAGAGTGTGTTTTACTCTTTACAGTGTATCTTTGTGCCGAAAATAGATAACTTTGGGCGAAAACTSCTATATAACTGATATTCGAATTTTGGAACATTCGGCTAATTTTACTCCATGTGATTGATTTTTTAGTATGAGCCATGTTAATGCTTGTAGTATGTGGTATTGGGAARAATAAATAAAATCGGGATCAATACTATCCCAACTTCCATATACTATATATTATATAAGGATTTTAGTTTATCTAACAAACTATATGTGTAACACTGTATGAGTTATATATTGTATATGTACATATAAAATTGCTGGATTTCGATCCGCTCGTTGAGGTTTTGAACCTTAAAGTATTTCCCTGTATTTGATTMTTGAAGGTTGCAAGAGTATAAAATGTTCGGTTGCCCCCGAACTTAGTCCTTTCTTACTCGTTTGTTAATATGGTTTATTCTCGGGATTTTATCGCTGACCATAACGTTCTTTTTACAATTGCCTCGACRCTCTCCACGGCGCATGACCAGTAACAAAAAACTAAGTTATTTCTAATYCGAAATCCTGCGGCGTATAACAAACGCTAAACATATATATTAAATATAATTACAAGCTCTCATAACTTTTATTCGAAAACGAACCTTTTCATTTGTCCACTGCTTCCACTACACGTTCATATTTCCTTTATAACGTAATGGTCGGATTTCTAATATATTATATTATAGCAGTAATTAAAATCGTTTCTCATACATTTTTTCACCACAGAGATATCAACATACTAAACCTTTATAGTGGAACAAACTTTATGAACACCATCCATCAACAATTTGAGATTCGCATGATATATATAACACATATTGAGAGGAGTTTCCGCCACGAGGCATACATTTGGCGGCCGCTGATTGTAAAAAAAAAAATTTCCAATTTCAATAGTTGGATTTTGTTTCTTAAATATATTGTGTCATTCGACAACTGCAACATTAAGGTCTATTTTTGGATTTTTTACCGAGAACAAGTTAATGGATTTTTCTCCCGGTGCTTGTCGACTAATATCATCTCTTAGAAAGAACTTATTAATTGYTCCAATATCACCAACCGCCATATTTCTTAGACTTACTCATGGTATCATCGATACGAAGGGAATGTCATTGAAGAGTTTTTTTATAGCAGCAAATCTTTTAAACGATCTACAGGCTAAGTTAAACCTTCTGCTTCTTTTACTGAACGTTTATAAAATCTCATAATATATTTGCCCCGCATACTTTGTTATTTTAAGCATTAAATATATAAAAATCTCAATAAGTTGAAAGTTAATAATTCTTTTGGACGTCAAATGATCAAATTCAACTAAAAATAAGTAAATTATTATTATTATGATAGTCTTAGAAGTTCTTTTCAGTTTTCGTACAAATGTATGGATATTTTGCAAATTACTATAAAAAAATAGTTCTCAGAAAATTATTGATTCAATCCAGTTCAAGACCGGGTGACTGTCTGTCCGTCTGTTAAGCTACACCTTGAGTAAAAAAAATTGGTACACCTGTCTCTTGGCATCGTAAGAGATTGATATTACAGATGGGAGTAATCGGATCACTATTACGCTCACAAAACGCCATTAAACGAAAACCTGTAAACTGCTGTAACTGAGCACTAAATTAAGATATACTATAGAACCATGCTTTGACAATCGAAAAATTGTACAGTCCATAAGAAATAAGAACTTGGACCAACTTAACCGATATCAACCAAATTTGCTACATAACATACTACTGATATTCCTAGTTGCCGCTGCCACAATGTGGAAATCGGACTACAACCACATTTACATCATATAGATAATAGTTTTAAATTCCATCTATCTCTCGCTTTTCCATTAAAGTGTATGTATCGGAACTAATGACGCTATCGATATAAAAATTTTTCATCAGTAAGGTACGCCATCTTAGGCTGAGCCCACACCAGATTAGTCAAAAACGTCTTTGATTAATAAAACACAAAAACATCTTGGGCTCTAACCCACACCAAGCGAAGCACAATGTGACATTTTATCTTTTTGTCTCGCTTGGTGTGCATTGAAAATAAACGAAAAAAGAAGAAAACGAATCAGTTCACGCAAAGATGTCGTCGGATTCGGACGATGAAATTGBGCCAATCCTATTTTCAATTAATGAGTTTTGTGAACGAAGTGAAAGAAATAAAAGAGAATGGTGGGTGCATCCATACAACCAGAAGCGTGATTCAGAAAATGTTATTACAAACTTGATTTCTGAACTGAGAATCCAAGAAAATTTCCAAATTTCACAAGGATGCAGGTGTTAACATTCGAATATTTGCTGTCTTTAATAAAACATTTAATTTTTAAACAAAATACGAACTACCGCAAAAGCATAACTCCTGCGGAAAGATTAATTATAACACTACGGTAAGTAAAAACAAATAGCTTTTTAAACTTAAAATCAATGTATTTTTAATTCAAAATCCCTTCTTTGGTAAAATTTTACAATGATCAATATGAAAATATAAATTATTAATAATTATTTGTATTCATATACGGAGGCCAGAATACCAAAATGAGACTCCTAACTAGCAGAATCACTAAATTACAATAGTGACAATTAGAGACATGAGACAATCGTCTCAAGCAGAATACCGGCATAAGCAATCTGACATTTCCATTGGAAAGTTTGACATTTTTTAGCATAACATCACTCAGAACGTTTTGTCATTTAATCGTGAATTGCTTTATTTACAGGGAATTAAAAAATTCATCTCGGCCAAAAAATGGAATTAACTCGTGAACATTTTCGTGCGATAATTTTTCACAACTTTCGACGTGGATTATCACGACAAGAGTGCATCGATGAACTAAAATCTTTGTATGGTTATGAAGCGCCATCCTGTAGCACTGTGAAAAACTGGTACAAARTGCTCGACGCTCGCTCAAAGACGTATTCCGTCAAGGTCGTCCAAAASCAGCCGTTGTGCCAGAAAACAYCGATGCCGTACGTGAACTGATAATGCAAGACCTTCATATAACATACCTTCAGRTAGAGGCAATCCTATGCATTTCTCCYATCAGCATACATTCGATATTGCATGAACACCTGGCCGTAAAAAAGGTTTGTTCTCGTTGCTGAAAAAATACGATCGCGGTGCTTGAAAAGACGTTTATAAGATCGTCACAGGTGACGAAACATGGATCTATGCGTATGAGCCCGAAACAAAACAGCAATTGACCGTGTGGGTCTTCCAAGACGAGCCAATTCCAACGAAAGTTGTTCGTGGAAGAAGCACTTCGAAGCAAATGGTCGCCTGTTTCTTCGGCAAAACTGGTCATGTGGCGACTGTTCCGCTTGAGAAACGTAGGACGGTCAATTCTGAGTGGTACACCACCATTTCTTTGCCTGAAGTCTTCGGAGAAAYTCGAAAAACGAACAAGAGAAGACGAATCATTGTGCACCATGACAATGCGAGCTCTCACACATCGGCTCAAACCAGCGCCTTTTTGACCGGACAAAACATCGAATTGATGGGTCATCTGCCATAGAGCCCTGACTTGGCACCCAATGACTTCTTTTTATTCCAACACATCAAGAAAATAATGCGTGATCAACGATTTTCGTCGGTATAAGATGCTGTTGAAGCATATAAATCTTGATGGAGAATATTTTGAAAAACAATAAAATCATTTTCATTGATAAATATTCCTATTTTCATTATTAGGCCAGAAATATATATAGCAGCCCTCGTACTATATTAGATCATCCCATGACCGATGATGACCTTGAAGTACTTAAATATTAATTTTCCTCTTCTTCTTGTAACTGATTCATTTTATTTATCATATGCATTCTGAATAGTCTTCGTCTTTTGCTGGAGAGTTTTTCATAATCAGAAAGCAAACTTTTAAAAAATAATTCACTTCCATTTTTTTTTTGGTTTCTGCTTCGTTTTGGAGTTTAGGAACTCAATCATTGGTCCAGCTATCATCTCAGATATAGATGATATCTTACTCTTCTTCGCACGTATTTGACTGCTTTTGTAAGTACTTACTGCATCGGTAAAATTATTTTGCGACATGTCGGTAGTTTGTCCTTCGACATCAGGGCTATTTACAGGTAAATTACTGCTCATTTCACGATGCTGATGTACAAATTCTTTTAAAAACTAAATGYATCAACCAAGTACCACTTCCGCTTCTGCTTACCACTGGATCCAGATGGTTTGYTTTTTTCTTCCYTCAAATATGAGTTCCTCGAGTATGAGTTCTGTAAATTTGTCCATTTATTTTTGTATGTTGCTACTGCAAGATATAAAATTTGGAATTTTTAAATTGTGATGGGTATACAAAAATTTCAATTAATTAATATATAATTTCAGGTATTTAACAACAGTTCATTTGTGTTGATGTTGATGACTTTGGACGAAATTGCGATAGTGGTGTTTTCAAACACTCTAATTTTGGAAAAAAAAYTTATTCAAAAACAATTGAATTTACCACATAACCAAAAGCTATGTTCAGAAAGCTGCGAATGCWTACCTTTTGTTTTTGTCGCCGATGAAAGCTATCCACTTCTTACGAATGTTCTAAAACCTTTTGCACGAAGGAACTTGACAAATGAGCGAATAATATAAAATTACCGTTTATCAAGAGCAAGACGAGTAGTGGAATGCGCATTTGGTATGTTTGCAAATACGTTTCGAATTTTTCATACAGAAATTCTGTTATCGTTTAATAAAGTTTAAACTATTATATAAGCTGCTGTGCTTTACATAATACGATTCGTGAACGAGAACATTTGCTTCATGAAATATACATATAATGAACTCTATGCTATGGAATATTTAGTCCAAGAGGCTACAAATGAAAATATTGAAAACACAAGGCCATCAAATGGTGTGCGTTACACATGTACGTGACCAGTTTCTTTCATATTTTAACTCTACCACTGGATCAGTTTCTTGG
>NW_017534764.1:773958-837397 GCF_001853355.1 Bactrocera latifrons | reverse complement strand
TATGTAAATAACGGATAATGAAATCTCGATTATCACTTTATCATGCGAGAGTATAAAACGGTGACACCCGAACTTAGCCCTTCCTTACTTGTTTTGCTTAGTTTTGTACTGTATATCTACAACTGACTTTCACTGTATTTTTAAATACTTATCAACATTACGTATTTATGTACAAATGGTATAAATAAAATAAACTAACCTTACCGTCACTATTCAATTCTGTTATTTTGTTCCATAGTTTTTCTGTTATTAACATATTTGTGTCATCTTTATTTTTATAATTATATATTGGGATTCTTGCCTCGATCAAAAACAACAATTKCTCCGCGTCAAAGTTGTTTTATCAACTTGTATGCACAATAAGTACAAAGCACAAAAAAATGCGTAATTTTTWCTATGAAAACCAATGGTACAGCTATAAGCAAGGAAACGTGTTTTTCTGTCGTGTCTTGTTCCATTCCATTCGGTTCCATTCGTTATGGTTTGCSCCGTAGCTCAGCATGTATGGATCAACAACGAAGACGGTTTTGTCGCATTCGGTCTGCGTTGCCTGTCACAAAATACATAAGATCGACAACAGCTCTTCAAACAAGTCAAAGCACGAACATGCGTTTTCGCTTCGTCTTGTTCGGTGTGGGTTGTCACATGTGAAGCTATKGGCAGTTGCGTATGAGACAAGAAAAACTGTTTTGACTAACCCGGTGTGGGTTCAGCCTTAGTTATCGAAATACGGACCCGAAAGCCTACCTGTGAGCTACAGTACTGAAAYTCGGAGAGAATTATTTTATTATTATTATGCATCTTTGAATCAATACTCCCATATACTTTCGAACTTCCGGGTTTTTTATACCATAAATATTCTTCTGGTAATAATATATCATGGAGTCAAAAATGGATAAATCGAGTGCATACAGTCGCTAGCTTCATAACCTTAACAAAAGAATTTCAAACATTCGTTAGTTTATTACCGTGCATGTCGCTTAATATGAAATATACTTTATAAAAACTAAGTTTTGTTACAAAAATACATATGTGAAACCTCTCCACGAATTACTTATTTCATATATKACATGATTTTCGTAATTCTAATAGATTTTGTGGCGAAGTTCAAATACACCCGATATAATGATTTCCAGTTATCTTTAACTGTTTAGCGYTTAATGTCAATGGAATTGGTCTTAATCTAATGTCCCTAGTATATTGATTTCCGATCCTCTAATTGATGTTTTGGTTACGCGATTATAGCCGAGTTGACAACAGCGCGATAGTCGTATCTTCTTTTCGCTACATGACGCCAATTGGATATTCCCTTCCAACGGAGTGGAGGTCTTCCTCTTCCTCTGCTTCCCCCGKCGGGTACAGCGTTGAATACTTTCAGAGCTGGAGTGTTTTCGTCCATTCGGACAGCATGACCCAGCCAGCGTAGCCGCTGTCTTTTAATTCGCTGAACTATGTCAGTGTTGTCATATATCTCATACAGTTCATCGTTTCATAGAATGCGATATTCGCCGTAGCCAACGCAGAACTCTCTCGAAAACTTGCAACGTCGACTCATCAGTTGTTGTCATCGTCCAAGCCTCTGCACCATATAAGAGGGCGGGAATTATGAGTGACTTAAAGAATTTGGTTTTTGTTCGTCGAGAGAGGACTTTGCTTCTCAATTGCCTACTCAGTTCGAAGTAGCACCTGTTGCCAAGAGTTATCCTRCGTTGGATTTCCAGGCTGACATTGTCGGTGGTGTTTACGCTGGTTCCAAGATAGACGAAATTATCTACGACTTCAAAGTTAAGACTGTCAACAGTGACGCGAGAGCCAAGTCGCGAGTGCGACGACTGTTTGTTTGATGACAGGAGATATTTCGTCTTGCCCTCGTTCACTGTCGGAGCCATTTGTTTTGCTTTCTTGACCAGTCTGGAGAAAGCAGAACTAAGGTCGCGGGTTTTGAGGCCATAAGCCAGCAGCTGTACACTCTTATAGAAGATGGTACCTTCTCTATTTAGTTCTGCAGCTCGAATTATTTTCTTCAGAAGCAGGTTGAAGAATTCGGACGATAGGTAGTCGCCTTGTCTAAAACCTCGTTCTGTATCCGAGAGGTCCTTCCCGATTCTGAAGGAGCTTTTGGTGTTGCTCAACGTCAGTTTACACAGCCGTATTAGTTTTGCGGGGATACCAAATTCAGACATTGCGGCATAAAGGCAGCTCCTTTTCGTGCTGTCGAAAGCAGCTTTGAAATCGACGAAGAAGTGGTGTGCGTCGATTCTCCTTTCACGGGTCTTTTCGAAGATTTAGCGCATGGTGAATAACTTTTCGGTTGTTGATTTACCAGGTCTAAAGCCACACTGAGAATTTGCAATCAGTTTGTTGACGGCGGGTTTTAATCTTTCAAACAATACGCTCGATAGAACCTTATATGCGATGTTGAGGAGGCTYATCCCACGGTAGTTGGCGCAGATTGTGGGGTACCCTTTTTATGGATTGTGCATAGCACASTTAAATTCCAATCGTTAGGCATGCTTTCGTCCGAACGTATTTTACAAAGAAGCAGATGCATGCTCCTTATCAGTTCTTCGCCGCCGTGTTTGAATAGCTCGGCCGGCAATCCATCGGCTCCCGCCGCTTTGTTGTTCTTCAGGCGAGTAATTGCTATTCGAACTTCTTCGTAGACGGGCAATGGAACGTCTGCTCCATCGTCATCGATTGGGGAATCGGGTTCGCCTTCTCCGGGTTTTGTGCGTTCACTGCCATTCAGCAGGYTGGAGAAGGGTTCCCTCCATAATTTAAGTACGCTCTGGGCATCGGTGACTAGATCACCTTTGGGGGTTCTACAAGAATATGCTCCGGTCTTGAAACCTTCTGTAAGCCGCCGCATTTTTTCGTAGAATTTTCGAGCATTACCCCTGTCGRCCAGCTTATCAAGTTATGAACCTAATTTATTAAATTGAGCCACTTTCTTTGGGTTTCTATCAATATAAAAGTATGTACATATATATTTGAGCTTCCTATGTTGATTTTCCATCATGAAGAAAAATATAGTAATAAAATTAAGTATGTGTTCATTGTAATCCTTTCASGCTTTCGTCGAAAAATGAATGTTGAATTTTCCGGAAAAAATTTGTAAAATAAAATTCTGTCAACTTCTGTCTTTAATACTTGCAAATCGATAAAATGTTCAGTTACACCCAAACTTATCACTTCCTTTCCTCTTTAATATAAAGTTTTATAGACACATGCAAATATTTCTATGCCTTTTTTTTATAAAAAGAGAGCAAATAAATATATTATATTTCTAGCATTTTGTTCTGTTTAAAAGTATAGTGATTAATTTTTGTTACCCAAAGACATTTGAGCCCGTTGCACATTCATATGACTTTGTGCATACACATTCACTAAAAGTCATTGAAATATTGACAACTATGTTTATTAACACTAGCGTTTACTGTTAAATGGTGTTAAAAGCCTGAAACCATGCCTTTGTTAGCTAAGAACTTTGTTTGTCAAACTTATTAGAGTTTATCAGCGCATGTGCATAACTGCATAAAGTGTAAAACATATACAAGTGAATATAGCGTATGTACATATACGTATATAGCATTCATACATCGGAAAATGCATTTTTATTGACACACAAATGTATGAATAGATAATTTGTAATGAAAATTATTTGCTAATTCTAAATAAAATTTACAGACGCAAAGACAATGGTTCTTAGTTATAAGTAAGAGTGTGCCTAGGTACCTACAAATTTACCGAAATACACCGTCTAAAGCTGCCTTATGAGCAACTTTAGTTTCTTGCTTAAATTACAAAGGAGTTCTTTACATGAATTAGTCACACGACGAAAGTCTTGAAGACTTTTAATGCAAAAAAAAAAAAAAAAGATCAACGTGAAGTAAGAGAATTTTATCAATTCAACATTATTTTATAGATCATATTATTAAAATAATTGTAATAATCCAAAGATGACTAATATTGCACTTTGCCGATAAAATCGACATCGACCACACCTACGCACCTACCGAATTGCATAGGGATGTAACGAGGAAATTTTATTAAACCCCAGGCAAAGGGCAAGGAAGCCAGAAGATAGTGCCACCTGGATTATCGTAATAGAGGATATACTTATTTCAAGCGAACTTACGCTGAAGTATTCAACTTGGGAGTGGCCAGAAACAACTGTTTTACATATGGCTCAATCAGCTCACGACTTCCGGTCTTTGACCGAGTATAATCTGGGTAGCCTATGAACATGTCTTTGAAGGCGAAACATGCCCTACGTGGGACGCCGCTACGTAAAAAATGCCCCAATGAAAATTAATCAACAGCCTCGGATGAGATGACGACCATGGCAAACAAAATAAGAACTACGAGTTACGGTATGCACCTGGAATGTCCGGTCTCTTAATTGGGAAGGTGCTGCTGCCCAGCTGGATAATGTTGTCGTGATAATAAAGGCTGATATCACCGCCGTCCACGAAATGCGATGCTCGGGACAAGGTCATTGTGGCATTTACTTAGTGGTTTCGTCTATTATAGAAATTGCGGCATAAAGGCAGCTCTTTTTCGAGCTGTCAAAAGCAGCTTTGAAAGCGATGAAGAGGTGATGTGTGTCGATTCTCTTCTCACTTAGTGGTTTCGTTTATTACAGAAATTGCGGCATAAAGGCAGCTCTTTTTCGAGCTGTCAAAAGCAGCTTTGAAAGCGATGAAGAGGTGATGTGTGTCGATTCTCTTCTCACGGGTCTTTTCTAAAATTTCGCGCATGATGAATAWCAAGTTGGTTGTTGATTTACCAGGTCTAAAGCCACACTAAGTGGCTTTGTTGAAGGTGGGCTTTAACCTTTCACATAATACGCTCGATAGAACCTTATACGCAATGTTGAGGAAGCTTATCCCACGGTAGTTTGTGCAGTTTGTACGATTGAGTAGATCACACTTAAATTCCCATCCTTGCTTTCGTCCGATATTTTATAAAGAAGCTGATGCATGTTCCTTATCAATTCTTCGCCGCCGTGTTTGAATAGCTCGGCAGTCAATCCATCGGCCAGTGCCGCTATGTTGTTCTTCAGGCAGGCAATTGCTATTGGAGAATCAGGTTCGCTTTTCCCTGGCATTATGCTTTCGCTACCATTCAGCAGGCCGCTCTGAGCAGCGGCTATCAGATCACCTCTGGGGGTTCTACTGCTACCAGATTATAAAGTTAATATACAAGTCAAATTTGTTTTTTATTTTGGTGGAAAGGAAAAAGCCRAAAGTAATTATTTTTATCCGAATAGCGAAAAATTTAAAAAGGTTGTATATGTGCACTTTTTTCAGTTTTCATTATTCTGAACCTCTGAAATCAAAGTATTATACTAACGTAACAATCTAGAATTATTTAAGAGACTTAATGGTGTTTATCACACATTTCTGTCAACGGATTCGTTTAAAAATGAGAGGAAAAAATATTGTTTTTGAAGGTTATGATTCTCATTCATTGGCTCCTTATAATTGGTCCTTTTAAGGACTAACACCCAACAATAAAAGCTAAAGTTTCAGTTTCGTTTGTGCACATATAGTATGTATTTCTGATACATATGACAAAATACGCAGAAATATGTATACAATAAAATATAAGAATGTGTACATACGTACAATATATAATAATCAGAGTTTCCCAAACGTAAATACGACGGATGACTAACTAATAACGAATATACTCATTTTCTATGTATACACATATCTATGTACATACATATACTATACTTACTTTACTTCGCAAATCCAATTAACTCTGATTCGGTTAAATACCAAACAATAGTTGTACTATATATAAATTGGCACTAAACTATAGATTACAGTGAATAAATTAGTACTAGTAGACCTAGAAAAAAATGTATTTTGTGATATAATATCCCTTATCATAACCGTATGTTAAACCACTCAACATTGAAAGACTGATATTGTATGTCTCACAAACTATGTTCGCTACATGTATGCTACAGGTTCTCAAGAGTTCTGTTATAAAACATTATACACATTTTAGACCGTTTATTTTCACACTTCAATACTACTCTTCGACGGTAAGGACCGAAGGAATGGAAACAATTTCAAGATCTCAACATAAATTATTAAAACAAACCTCTTCATTAAACAAACTTGCTATGTTAGGTTAAGCTATTTTTGATTTATCCATGGGACTTGGCTCCAGAATGTTAAGATGAGTTTAGATTTATTTTAATAAAAAGAAACTTTCAATACCTAAAATATAGTAATTTGAAAAAATTCCTCTAAGTAAATCAAGATTTCATATATTAAAAAGTTGCGAATCCCAGAGATATTTTCGAATCTCTGCTAAACAACCCCATTATAATCGGAGGTAGGAGTGTATGCATTGCGCATGCGTGAATAAAAGAGGGTAATTATACTTATACATCTAATTGGGCTGACTGAATGCGCGAAAATCATTGGTTGGTCCGTGTAACCATTTTTTGTTACTTACACCTATGTACATACATGTATATGTAAGTATCTACCATTGGTGTGTTTATTTGTGTAACTATGTAATACATAATGCCGTACTAACTTGTTTATGCTATCGTTCAATTCGCAGAAAGTTTTGCATCGAAACTTCAATTGGGTTAGCCGCACGTTTCACTTACATTCATTCCATATATATATATACATACATATATTTACACATCGATAGCCTGAAGTGATTTATCTAATTAGTTATTTTAAAATAATTTCATCAAAAAACTTTTTTTTCATAATAAGAAACTTCATTATATTTTTTTGCAAGAGACGATATTTTTCTCCTCATTTCCTTTTTTATATATATACTTTTTTTTGGTTCTCGTTACTGCCGCGCAGCCTCGTTTGCGACAGTTGTGTAATGTAACCGTAACGTATATTTGTATGTGTATATGTATAATTTGTASATACATACATATCTATTTAGTTGTAACTAAGCAAAGTGAGATATTCGCCGAGTTCCTGGAATCTAACAACAAATTCACAAGTAAAACAAAATTACATTTCATTCACCGGCAGAGCGTTTTACGAAGATGAACACATCGCACCGTTAACAGAAACGTTCGCAAACGCAAATCAGAATTTACTAATTCATCAAAATCAATTTCAAGGCAAGGCATACAAATGTTTGCAGATATACCTTGTTAAAATAACTCTGCTGTATTAAAAATTTGTAATAAAAACCAGCATATAGGAGTAACAGGGGCAACGACTACTTTCATTTTACGGTGACCGACGCTTCAAGTATTATTTTATGAGTTCGCATTATTGGCACCTCTTTTTCGGCCGCCAATAGGAATACATGAATAATTGTTTATAGTGTTATAGTGCTAATAAATTTTAACGCCTTCTCTGGTAAAAGTAATAACAATTAATGTGTCATAACAACAGTAGCAAAAAGAGCAACATAATATATGGGTGTGACTTTACGATTTGTGTTGATAGTGTTTGCGGTTTTAAAATTGAATTATTTGAATAACGTAGTTTGCTTAAATTTCGTTGTTGACTTGTTTACTTAAACATAATTACATACTATATCAGGATATGTGAGGCTACCACTTACCAAGTCATTAAGTGTTCAGTGAATATCTACTTTATTTTAAAATCAATTAGCATTGAACTTTTGAATGTTATATGGACATATATATAGGAACAGTTTAACTGATGTCTACTAATGGATTGTTATTTAATGTAAGTAAGTAGGATTAAGGTATTTTTATGCATTTAGTATAAGCTAACCTTAGTCTTAAAAATTTATAAATATTCAGATTTTGTCTAAAAGCTTAATTGTTATAATACCYTACAAATTTAATAAATTTAATTAATTTTCATTAAGTTCTTGGCTTGTGTGACTTTTCTGTTCCACGTTTGTGCTTATTTGCTATTCAAATCATTATTTGTTTATTGGAAAATTCACAAAGTCTTATGTGGATTGTTTTATGAATTATGTTACTTATAATTGGGGTAAGTCATTGCATAAAATTGACATATTTTCGGAAAATACTAACGAATTTTACCTGCAAGTTATTTGCAATTTGCCCGAAATAAGTCACCAGTAACGCCGGGATGAGTGGAAGAAGAAATATTTTCTTTTGCACTTTGATAACGCCCCTTATCACGCATCGTTGATTAAGGAGGTATTCTGGTCTAGAAGCATGAATTTTAGGCATTTTTTAAACAAAGATAAAAAAAAATGAAAAACCTTTTCACTATCCATATTTTTATATGTGCGTGCGTTGGGTGGTTGGCGTGATTTCAACCCTTGTAGAGATCTAAAMAAACAAGAAGATTCGATTCTTCATTAGTAAAGGATGTCGTTATCGGGTTGACCATTTTCAACAAAAAAAACAAAAAAAAAAAAAAAAAATGGCGCCGACTTGAAAAAAATTTTGTTTGACCCAATTTGTCGACCTTTTCGAATTTTTTACAAATACTTGAAATCAAAATTTTTGAAATCCAAGGTAGACACAATCGAGCATTGTATAAAAAAGATATATACCGAATGTCAAAGGAATCGGCTCAGTAGAACTTGAGATATCATGTCAACCACCTCAAAAAGAGTAGTTTCGAGAAAAACGCGTTTAAAGTTTAGGAGACAATTCTAGTGAACACGGACGCCACGTCACAAAATCGGCTGTATCTCCGAAAATAAGTCGTATTAGGAAAATCCTTCCAAGGTAATATTTTTGAAAGTCTAAACTTTTAACATATGGAAAAATCGAATTTTTCAAAATCATAGACCAGAATACCCACTTAAGCGCGAATATTTCACTAAAAATATTATAACACATTAATGATGCCTGAGTTCCCGTATTACCCAACTTTTTTGTTCCCAAAACTTTCTTTAGTAGTAAATTTCATTAAGATAATACGCGTATCGTTGTAATAGATCTGTGATTTTAAATAACTTCATAAAAAGAAACCTAATGGTGGTATATCATCTAATTATTAAAAAAGTACGGTTTTGGGAATCCAGCATAAAATCAATACCGAACAGTCGCACGTTATGGGTGCATATCGAACTGCGGCCGTGAAGCCTTTATTATTTTTGAAATATCGTTCATTAMTGAAGACACGTTGTTTTATCCCTATACTACACTTCCTGCGGACAAGTCTTTGTATCTCCTTCTTATACAATGAGAAAATGGGCGAAATCAAATATTAACTGCCTACCTCACATATAACGATTATATTAAAAACAACTAAAAGAGCGATAAGTCAGTAAGTAAATGCGTCACAGATGTAATAAAATTTCACAGCAYACAAGATAGTAATGAACGCGGTAAATCAAATACCAAATAAATCAAGTACATTCCAATTACCCCATTKCCATAGGTTGACTTTTCACTTCGAAAACAAAAAAATGTCCTAGYCCCGATATACGTAATACAAAGTCTTGCCACTTCTGATCGTCTTTATACTCCATATATCGCTCAAAATTTAAGATGATTTAATGAAATTTAGGGAGCTTCCTTTCTGGTAAAACCATATCATGATACCAGATGCGGATAAAATTGGATCAATACTACCGCTAGTCCCCATACACCCAGTATAAGAATTTCAAACTTCCGACTGACTATATACCRTACATGTTGGTCGATGTTTAACAATATTAAAATTATGTATAATATGAGATATAATTTATTGCCGAAAGATCTGGAAGTCGGTCAACGAATTATCCCAGTTCCCATTCTCTTACCATACATAATGAATTTCGTTATTCTAGTAGACTCTTGGTTGAATATGTAGGTCAGTGTGTGTGTGCGTACATCAAGATAATTAATGAAATTATTATTAAAATGAATGAAATTGGTCTTGATATTGGTATAAATCTCATAACCTTAATATATTCATTCTCGATCGTCTGTTTAACTTTTTCTTCATATCACTAATATATTAAATTAAGTCACTTAATCGGTCTTGCAGAAATATATATTAATAAAACTAAGTCAGTATAATAGCTATAATATAAGTTAATAAGATGCCAAATATGATTGTACTTGTAATACTTTCACGATTTCATCAAATAATGAATTTTAAATTCTTCCGCTTTTTGATATAAAGTTTTGCCGTTATTAATCATTTCAAATTGCAAAAGTATCAAATGTTAGGATAAACCCGAACTTAGTCTCCCTTTACTTTTTCAGTATACAATTTCTTCAACGTCTGAGAATGTACCTCCTGGTTCGGTCCTTGCAAATTGCCTGTGAGGACTTAGCCGATTCGATAAAAATTTTATTCTTAGATTGCTACAACCTTGTTTTATGTTAGCGTGACTTTTGATTTTCATTTGTCAATTATTGTGTTTTTGATAGCTATTTATTTAAGAGTCGAAAAGGTTGTCTGGAGATTTCTGGCATGGAAAAATATTCAACATGAAATTTTGATAACGGATAAGGAATCGTTGAAAATGTTGTAGAAGTGTTGAGTGTGGGAGTAAATTTCATCTCGAACATAAGTATTTGTGTGAAAACGTGCTTCATTCAAGTTGTCTATTTACCCCTGTTAGGGACACTAGCTTTAAAATATTTAAGAAACGGTTCTTGAAAAATGTCGTGAACGTAGCTAAAGACTTTACATTCATCAAACTCATCATMACTTTTGCCGAGTCGTGCGTTTATGAATATGACTTGGAAATTGCCCAATAATTTAGAGAATGGCACTTCAAAATTGCGCTTAAGCAAAAAAAAAAAGGAATCTTTAAATTTACTAAAAGAAAACGTTGATACAGATAACCTATGTAATTTAGCGAGTTATTTTTTTGAATGTAGGTAGTTTGATGGTAAAATATTATAGACAAAAACCGATTGCGAAAATCTCTTAGCCCGCATATACCCAATACAACTATATCTGCTATCCTTTTTGACCAAGCACTAACCAATTTGGGTGTAAATAATTCCGTGACAATACTTTATTTTACTGACTAAAATCGATGAATTTGGTACATATTAGGTTGTCAAATATCTCCCTTCCGCCTTTTTGTTTTTTGAATTTCAGGCTATGTGTAAAGCGTTACAGAGCGAACTGCGGAGGAATGGTTTCGACGATTCAGAGCGGGTGAAAACGACACCATGGCCAGAGGCTTAATTCTATCATCTACTGCAAACTACTGGAACGCTTGAAGCAGGCGATCGACCAGAAGCCTCCAGAATTGGCCAACAGGAAGGGAGTAGTGTTCCACCACGATAACGCCAGAGCACACACTTCGTTGATGACACGTCAGAAGTTATGGGAGCTCTGATGGGAGGTTTTATCGCATCCATCATATAGCCCGGATATAGCACCAATTGATTACTATCTGTTTCTGTCCATCGTGAACGTCGTTGTTGGTGTAAAGTTGAAATCAAAAGAGGCTTCTGAAAAGTGGCTGGCTAATGAGGGAATTATTAAGAAGTTGCCATCTAGATGGAAACGGATTAACGAACGAAACGGCGCATATTTGAACTAAATCTGATTACTGTAACACTTTTTATAAAGCATTGAATAAAGAGAAAAAATGCGGAAAGGAGATATTTGACAAACTAATACAAACTAATACTTTCCCTTACAATATACTCCACACCGTTATTTTCCACCCACTCGTTGACTTACCATGAAGATTTGCCAATATGTGAGATACCGAAGTGAAAAGTAGTGGTCATGTTGTGTTCAGATTTACCTCTTTCTCTAACCCCCGTATACCTTTTTAAAAATCACCTTTTTAACTATTCGCGGACTGTACATATAAATTCACGAGTGAAAAAATTTTATTATTACATTTAAGTAAGAATTTTTCGTTAATCATAATGTAGTTCATTCAATATGAAAAGGTAGGTTAATTTCAAAATAAATATCTTGTATATATAGGGATGTGTAGTGTAATGAATATTTCGGGTTTGAGTATGGCTTCCGGTCAAATAGTTGTTAATACTGTACAATTGAGCACCCTTAGGGGTTCAAGAAATATCAATCTCTAAATTAATCTCTTCAAATAAAATCGGCAGCACGTACAATTTTTTAATGACTCCATTTTAAGTATGCAATTCTTTTTCAACGTAGCAATGCGTTTACACTATTAGTGTTTTTTATGTACATATGTATATACTCTCATATTTACCTAAGGTAGATACATTTGTACAATCTGTACATAAAATAGAGCTACTGTTTGAAAAAGCACTCTTAGAAACGGGGTATAGATTGATGCATGGAAATTGGAAGAAATAGATGTTATCTGCAGAATCCATTGCTGAAACGAAAGTAAATGGGAAACAATTAAGGAAGGGCTAAGTTCGGGTGTCACCGAACATTTTATACTCTCGCATGATAAAGTGATAATCGAGATTTCAAGCGTGGTTGTGAACTGATTTCACCCATATTTGGTACATGTCATCAGGTTGTTAAGGAAATATTATATATCGAATTTCATTGAAATCGGTTGAGTACTTCCTGAGATATGGTTTTTGGTCCATAAGTGGGCGACGCCACGCCCATTTTCAATTTTTAAAAAAAGCCTGGATGCAGCTTCCTTCTGACATTTCTTCCGTAAAATTTAGTGTTTCTGACGTGTTTCGTTAGTCGGTTAACGCACTTTTAGTGATTTTCAACGTTACCTTTGTATGGGAGGTGGGCGTGGTTATTATCCGATTTCTTTCATTTTTGAACTGTATGTGGAAATACTTAAAAGAAACGATTCTGTACAGTTTGGTCTCGCAACAAAGTTGCTAAAGAGAGTATTATAGTTTTGTTCACATAACGGTTGTTTGTAAGTCCTAAAACGAAAAGAGCCAGATATAGGCTTATATACACCAAAGYGATCAGGGTGACGAGTASAGTTGAAATCCGGATGTCTGTCTGTCCGCCCGTCCGTCTGTCCGTCTGTCCGTCCGTATGTGCAAGCTGTAACTTGAGTAAAAATTGAGATATCATGATGAAACTTGGTACACGTATTTCTCGAAGATGGGCAAAATCGGCCCACTGCCACGCCCACAAAATGGCGGAAACCGAAAACCTATAACGTTTCATAACTAAGCCATAAATAAAGATATTAAAATGAAATTTAACACAAAGGATCGTATTAGGGAGGGGCATATTTGGACGTAATTTTTTTGGAAAAGTGGGCGTGGCCCCGCCCCCTACTAACTTTTTTGTACATATCTCGAAAACTACTATAGCTATGTCAACCAAACTGTACGGAGTCGTTGCTTTTAGTTTTTTCCATATACCTGTCTCTTATACACATCTAGATGTGTATAAGAGACAGCCGACTAACAAACAACGTCAGAAACACTAAATTTTACGAAAGAAATGTCAGAAGAAAGCTGCATCCAGGATTTTTTAAAAATTGAAAATGGGCGTGGCGTCGCCCACTTATGGACCAAAAACCATATCTAAGGAAGTACTCAACCGATTTCAATAAAATTCGGTGTGTAATATTTTCTTAACACCCTGATGACATGTACCAAATATGGGTGAAATCGGTTCACAACCACGCCTGAAATCTCGATTATCACTTTATCATGCGAGAGTATAAAATGTTCGGTGACACCCGAACTTAGCCCTTCCTTACTTGTTTTTTCGTAAGTTTAATCGTTTCAAAGATATTAAGTTAAGTTAAGTTTGACTATTTTAAGGCGAATTTTTCTTTTTCTTTTGAATTTTGTAACACAATGAAAAAACATCATTTTAAATTGCAACCATAGTAGTCTTGTAGAAAATTTTCTGCTATGCAAAAATAGTCCATTTAATTTTCGATTAAGAGATATTCATCGTCAAAAATCACCAAAATACAAAAAACTAATGCAAAGATATTTTAAAATCAAAATAAACAAGTATGGAAGGGCTAAGTTCGGATRCAACCGAACATTTTATACTCTTGCAACTTGCAAAAATCAAAGCCCGGGTAATACTTGAAAGTGTAAATCCAATCATATAGAGTAAAGTCAAACGGATTTCGTAAAGTCCTGGTATTAGTTATATGGGGGCTAAGCTAAGTTTTTTCTCAAATTTACCTATTTTTGGCACAAAAATACTCTGTCATGAGTAAAACACGTTCTCTTATTTTCATTGGCCGGTGTAGGTATATTAAACTTATTAGAGGGCGTGGCACTCCCACTTTTTCGGTTGACGGCGATTTGTGGGCATGGCAGTCGTCCATTACGTCCATCAGCGAACTCGAACTTTTCTTTGTACCAAGAAACATGCATACCAAGTTTCATCAAGATATCTCAATTTTTACTCAAGTAACAGCTTGYACGGACGGACAGACAGCCAGACAATCAACCAGATTTCAACTTTTCTCGTCACTCTGATCATTTATATATATACATAAACCCTATATCTATCTCGATTAGTTTGMGGTGATACGTACAACCTTTACGTGAACAAAACTATAATATTCTGTATAATTTTATTGGTATAATACTCTGTAGCAACTGGTTGTAAGAGTATAAAAAGAAGAAACCCAGTGGTGCAAACAACCCTAAGAAAGAGAAGATGGTAAACAAAATTTGCCGAAAATCGACGAGTTTTTAGCCTCCTGCAAGTACATCTGGCCAAACTATTTCTATTGAAAGTGGGTACTTGTTCTTGCTTGTTGAGAAGCCTACTGAAGAAAAATCGACAATTATTGCARTGGGTGATACCGACCGTGACGAGTCTTTATAAAAATGCGACATCAATTTGGGCGAGGCGAGTAAAGTTTTAGCAGAGACCAAGGCGAAGTTGTAAATTTACAGAAATTATTTCGAATTATTCAAGTGCAAAGATAGTTAAACTGGAAGAAAATATAGTACCTATTGATACTTATTTTCAAGAAAAAAGGCAAAGAAAATTAAAAAACAGTTGGGTGAATTAGCTGCTGATTACCGATTTGTAAAGCGAGAAAAAATGTTAAAATTGAGATTTTCAATAATGTACTAGACACAGTATTATATCTATTATATACACACTTTATTGGTATGAGTGCAGTCTGTCATATATTCAATTTTTTAAAACCAATATTTTTATTATGAAGCAACTTTATTACAAAAGTGTGATAAATTACTAAGAAAATATTCAGATATAATAGGCCTCAGTTTATCATTTAAATTAATTTATATATACCACCTAGTTTTAACTCAACTAACTTAAGCATGGGCTGTTCACCAATTATGTCAGAAAATAATGCGTAGATATGGAGCGTTAGAATGCTACCCATTGGTAGTATTTATAGTAATGTTATTATTATTTACTATTCCTGTCACTTCTGCAGTAGCTGAAAGGTCATTTAACAAATTAAAAATAATATAAAATTATTTAAGGATAATATGGGCCAAACTAGACTAGTACATTTTTGGCTAATAGCAATTGAAAACAAAACCGCATCAAGGTTGAATTTTAATGAAGTCATTGATAATTTTGCTGAAACTAAAGCTAGAAAAAAATTGTAAATATAATTATTATTTAGTCAGTTGGTAGGCCCGACTTTTATATAATAAGACTTTAAATTTTCTCTATTTCGTTTGATTAGCCGAACCTACAGCAAGTATTCATTTTAATTTATGTTGTTACTGTTTAATATTTGTATTACCTTTTCTGCAGTGCACAAAAGCTTAAATAGCTTAGAATTTTTAAAATATATCTGTATTTCATATTTTTAATTGATAGAACCTAATTCTATTTATGATATACCATTTTAAGAGAATGATTATCCTTTAATTTCAGTTATATTAATCATACATTGGACGACATTTTCTATGAAAAGTCAACTTTAGGTACCGGGGTCTAAATATTTGGTACCTAGGGGCTTGAACAGTTTTTATTGGATTAAAACAATTTTTGTGACTTAAAAATATAGGAATAATGCCATGTACAAAATTTTGCCAAAATCGGTCCGTCGAGATTTCATCAAATAGTGGTAGTTTTTGTACTAAGTAATCTGTGCACCTAGTTTAATCGAGATATCTCAATTTTTACTCAAGTTACAGCTTGCACGGACGGACAGACAGACAAATAGTCCATCGGATTTCAATTTGTGTCATCATCCAATGTATGTATATAGTTCCAAATCTATCTCGCTTCGTTTTAGGTGATATGTACAAACGTTAGGTTAACAAAACTATAATACTCTGTAGAACTGGTTGCAGGAGTTCCCGTAAAACGAAGTTAGGCGGAACCTTTTCATTACAAATAAGAGCTCATTCTTGGAGGGTCTTCTTTAGATCAAGTAATCTTTTAGAGTACGATATTCTACACAGTTAAAATGTTATTTGCGAATGGAGACGAAAACATTATTGCCGGTATAAGAATTCAAGGGTTGAGGTTTAATATGGAAAATGATAGACACAAATATTTGTTAATGGAAAAAATTAAGTTTCCAATCTAGCCAAAACTTCATTTCTCTGATTAAGAGATCTATAAATATGTAACAAAAATGACATAAGTTAAACAAAGGGAAACTGTAGCCTTCCGAARAATTTTCCAGTCAAAATTAGTGTTTTAAAAATAGTTTTGATGTTAAAACGTTTTTTTCACCATCACTACCGAAAAGTTTTTTGTTGCAATTCAAAYATTGTTCTGTGCAATTCTCCGAATGATTTAAAGTTTGAACTTTTTTCTAGGCATATGACATTTTTCTCAAAAATCCGCATCAAATTAGTGTAGTTGTTTTTTTTTTATTTTAAACACATGCTTATGTTTAGCATTATATTATCTTATTTATGAATCGTTTTGACTCAATGAAATAATCGAGTTATGAGACGTCGGGCGGATTCCAATACACAAAATCGTATAAAAAAGTGTTATTTATGTATATTTAAAATTTACTACAAATTTTATTGTTACGACTTATCTAAACTATTAGTATGAGCATTAGGCGACATGTGCATATTCTAGAGCTAAAATTAAATTTACAATCTTTAAAATCATGTACATATAATTAATACAAAAGTAAGTTAGTTCTTAATTATATTAAAAAATAAATTTATAGAATATCGAAAACCAAGAAAGATAAAGTAAATAGACAAGCCCAAGGACGATTTGTGTGTAAGAACATTCTTTTTCTCAGAGAGCTAGTTATGACTATGTTCCCACTCTCATTCGAAAGTGGTGTATTTTCTTTATCGTCGTGGTGTATTCACAGTTTAATTGTAAATATCCGCAGCGCCATCTATGATTGTTCTACAGAACTTTAGCTGAAACAGCAACATTATGTATAAGCGCCACCTTACGGGAATAATTTAAGTTCATTGCTCTTCGTTAGAGGTCGCCGGAGTAGAAGGGGCGGAGTCTAAATTCCATGATGGCCGTTGGCATATATTATTGCTGTGTGTGAGTGCTGCATTTTAATTCGCTGCATAAGTGAACGATACTTTTATGTTGTTTACATTAATCGGAAAACGTATTTAGTCTTAATCTTATATAATTCAGAGTTATTGCATATTCGGTAAAAACTATATCAAATGAACTTGTACTTGTGAATATTTTCTCTTAATATTAGAGATGCATTAGAGAAGTGCAATTATAAAAAGAGTAAATGATCGATTTTCTATGTTAATTAATACTTACGGACTAACATGAAAATCGGCGACATGCTTCCTTTTCCAAAATGTTCTAATTAAAGGACCATGTGTAGTGCAGAAGCGAAAAAGTTTAAGAAAGCGTTGAATAATTCCCTAATATTTTGCTTGAACTGATAGGATTTCCTTTTATAGACATTTTAGTATGCAGTTATTTATTTTTAAGGCATATTTGTAATCTTTATTTTGTATTTTGTAAACTATTACTTACTAGTGTTAAAAATGTGTAGTTTTATAGTTTTATATTTTTTGAAGAAATCGATAAAATAGTATTTTACTTAAGCGCTAAGTTTACTTATTGTTTTACTTGTTTTAAGGGCTATTTCAAACTTTTGCAATTCGTAATTACAAAGTACGTCTGAAATATTTCGAAAGAAATCTCCAAATGCCACGACGACTGTCCAGTTGAATAATCTATAATTAAGCTACAAAACTGTAGTTGATACAGGCGATCGTTAGCGAGGATAAATTTATTTCAGTACTGAAAAATGAATTGGAAAACTAATCTAGCAGGAAATTTAAAYTGAAATGTCAAGCTACAAAAATAATAAAAACCCGTTTTCTGTGAATATGATTTGTTTGCAACCCTCATAAACCAAGCATAATGATTCATTTTGTTTCTTATTGATTGTAGTTGACTAATAATTTATTTTACACAAAATTTTAATAACAGCTGAAATTATTTGATCCTTTAATGTTTCTTGATTTTTAGAATATTTTTAATCATAATTATTTTGAAAACAAATTTTTTTCTGGGATTAAGTTAGATTAGGTCATAGGCTGATCCTAACATCGAAGGCTAAGCAAGGTCCCATTTCGACAGCTGTAAGCGCTTGTCTCTTGTGATTCTCAAAATTCCTATATATAAATTACCAATATCTTTTAGATCGATTAAGCGATTTAAGCTTATTACAAATTTGTTAAGGCGGCTAATAAGCCAGGTTGATCGAAAGTGTCTTTGTCGAGATGTTTCCTTCTTTCCTTCTCCCATACGTATTTGGAAATTTACTTCCTACAAGATATGTAACCTCACGGAAAGTGATTCTTTTAGACATTGTCCAGTTAGAACGTCTACCTCTGCGCTAGGGTGAACCTTGCTAAAAGCAAATACTTCAGAGGACTCTTTGCGTTTCACTTTGGACCAGAATGATCTTGCAACCCCATAAGTTTTGGATTTCGATCATGACCTGTCAAATTTATATCCATATATTCAACGCTAGAGTGCAAGTCGACAGCCATGTACCACTCGACAGCCGTGTACCCCGCTCTAGTAAGCTCTTCGGCTCTACGGAAAGTCTTTGTTAGTGAGAACCGGCCCGTACTCGGTGACTTAAAAAATTTAAATGAGTTCAGAGTTAAAGTAAGTGCACAACATTCTTGAAGCTCTCCACGGGGTGTCTCTTCTGTAGATTGTTCTCGAGGAAAGTCCAGTCACTAGTCACCAGCCCTCAGTACCATGTCTTTCATACCCTAAAGAGGAAGTAGATATATAACTGAGGAATGCACTGCGGCCTTAGGTCTATTGTGCCCTCTTAGTAACAGCACTATAAGCCTGGATGATTCAAGAAATACCACTTCGTTTTCTTCAAGTTTTTACTCGTAAGTTGGGAGAGATATACTAGAATATTGCAACAATTCCTCTAGGGAGTGGAAAGTTCGGACAAACACGAGAGCAAAGGCGTAATGAAAGATCCACTTGGGCCGTGTCCTTTATTCTAGCCCCATTAAATACTAGTCAAATCCGGGGTACTGCTTTCTTATACTGAGAGGTCGATCATTCGTCGGCACAGCTGATAAGTGTATGAATTCTATTATGTTCTATGCCGCACTCGGGGTTTGTTTTGACCACCTTCATAACGACCGCGGATATACATTCCGACACTTCAGGCATTGTCCCACCATCTATTTTTAAGGTCGCTTTTGACCTATTTCACGTCTGTTATTTCTTTTTTAAAATGTTGTTATGATTCATATTTAACGAGTCCCCACTTAGAGCCGCTATCCATCTCCCGGTACGTAGTTTGATGGACTCAAGGTTTTTTTGTTAAGAAGCCAAGGCGAGGGCTGTTGTACATTTTTATTGAACAATGCGTTCAAAACCCACCCACATGTCTATTAAAAGTTGTTCATACCACGAAGGTCGCAGGTCATTTAGGGGTACTTAGGAAGTATCACTCTATATCCCTCTCTGACATACACCTTGTGTATGTTGTCATCGTAGTTATGTTTAATTGAGCAAACATGTTACTGACCCAATCACTATACTTTACCGTTTGCCAAAATGTTTTTCAGTTATGTACATATACTTGCATAATATAATATAAACGAAATACAAAATTCTGCAGTGAAGATGAGTTTATAATTAGTTCTGAACTTAATAAAAAGTTTCCAGTTCAAACCTTTGCTATTTTAGTATTTACTAAAGCAAATGTAGTTTACAAACTTTAGTGTACAAAATTTAAATCGTGTAATCCAGTAAAGTTTTTTTGTTCAGATTGGCGAGTTTAATACTAAAATAGTTAAACAAGTTTTATGTAGCCCTGTTTTGATAATGCTTTTACAGAAAAAATAGAAACTTTCATATAATTTGATCCATGACAACACATATTTATGGAATATTCATTTATTTATGGATTTCCATTTACAGTGTCGATTAGTGAGATGACCTGATCTATGTTTGTTCCTCTGAATCAAATTACTTAAATCTGTTTAACTAACAGTCGAAGGTATGGCCTTGACATTAACCCTTTTTCTATCTATATTATGTGAATAAATATAATATCACACATTGAATTACAATGATGAATTAAGATAATYACATTGAAAACTATTTCATGCTTAGTGGGGGAAGAACGGAATGAGGGGATGAGCAGATTTAGCCCTAATTTATAATTTGCTATATAGGCATTGTTCTCACGAGTGGTTCGGGCAATTTGCGAAAACATTACTTAATTGTGCCTGTGGTGTATTGCACATAACGTTGGTAAGTATTTGTGTGTATGTATATGTATATATAAAAATTACTCTTGTAGCAGCTTATTATTGATATTTTATTTCATTAAAGTATTAAAATGATTCTTCCATGAATTTCGAACATTTGCTTATGGTTTGAAATATATGTAGGTTGTCAAAAAAGTCTTGCGGTATTTTCGCTAGTTGGCGCTGAGATCGCGTAGTTCTAGTTTTATTCGTCGCATCGGGTCATGTTATACCTTTTTGGAAAGCCCATTTTACGCGCTAACTCGTGTTTTATTGATTGTTTCTTTTAAGTCGTTCGTGAGTTATAGTGTCGCAAACATGGAGCAAAATAAAGAGAAAATACGGCATATTTTACAGTACTACTACGATAAAGTCAAAAATGCACCTCAAGCCGCCAATAAGCCGCCCGATACAGTTTCCATTTCCACCGCACAGCGATGGTTTCAACGTTTTCTTTCTGGTGTAGAGGTGGTCGAAGATGCGCCACGCTACGGAAGGCCTGTCGTCGAAAATTGTGATAAAATCGCTGAATTGGTCCAAAGAGACCGCCATAGTAGCAGCCGTAGCATCGGTCAAGAGCTGGGCATGAGTCATGAAAAAAAATTTTATGAACAATTGAAAATTCAATAAAAATACCACAAGAAATACCGCAAGACTTTTTTGAAAACCTATTATTTCCTGTTTAGACTTTTAACATAATTGTTCAGTAATTGAGGAACTTTCTCCGGACAAACAGTTGCGTCAATTGCGTTTTGCTATACCAMACGGTCTCCTAGTTCAACTCGTTAAATATAACTCTACATCTATTTAGATTAATTTTACGTGTTACAAACAGCCGCTAAGTAAAGAAAACTATTGTACTATAGGCTGGATTTTTTATTTTGTGATTAGAGATCCAAACAAATATAAATCATTGAGATCGCTTTATTGTTTTTCATAATATTTTTAATTAAGATTTATACACTTATGCATACGTCTGAAACAATTGTCGGAGCAATTTTACCACTCAAATAGTGGTATCTCCAAGAGACGCTCATCTGAACGCATCAAAGCATTTCCTTCCTTTCTGGCTCATTTTGAAACACCCATACAACTTGCTTGCTGTTTACTTTTGGGATCATATGCGTAAATTCACGAATCATCATCTCTCACGATGTCATAAACGTATTTTGAATGACCGATTTTGTATTTTCCTTACTTTAAAATGATGAATCGTAGCGTATGTARTAGAAAATTTAAATTACTTAATAACTTTTCTAGCCATCAATGCTCCTAGCCTTTTTCTCCATGCGTGTAGTATCTTAAAAATGCCGTCGATTTTAGGATCTATATTAGGTTAATTTTTGATAATCATCAAGTTATAAAAATGTTTCGTATTCTTGATTCCGTTGCAACTTAGGATTTAACTAACTACAAAGGATAATGTATATAGCAGGAGACATATAATATTTGTTGGATGTAATTGAAATCTGGGAAACCTAGAATTAATACATGACAAATCGAAGGAATATCTTCCACTTTTCACTTAAATCTGATGACCACTTTAAATATTTGAGTAGCGGTTTCGGTTTGAAGCGTATTTCAAGAAGATAAATCTTACGTGTAAGCTCTATAAGTTTAATTTAGTTTAAATTAGGTTAATAGTACATATGCACTACTTGCAAAGAGAAATAGAATAATAATAAACTTAAAAAATAAAATAAATATTTTTGTTTATCAATGGAAAGCATTTTTCTAGTATATACCGGAAGCTTAATCCCTTCAAAAATTTTCCATTCAATTCCTTCGCCAACGATTTTTTATTTTTAATATCATTTGTTTTCAGTGTTATCTACACCATTAACCTTCGTAATGTACAAATACACGTTTAAATATCTGAGCCGACATTAGGGTTATTATGTGTGAGGGGTTGATGTAACATTCATTCTTTCTGCTTTTCTCCTATCTATTATATAACATTCAAAACAGGAAATTAGAACAAAACAACATAAAAGAAAACCTCTGGATTTAGTGTTCTGCGTAACTCAGCTTTCTCCTTTTTATATTCTTCCTTTCATCCAATCACCGTTAAGTTACGATGTTGAATCGTAATAAAAGCGTCCGATTGCTGCATCAACCACATGTATGGGTGGTCGCTTATACATTGAAAGCTCCGATAAGGAGACAGCGATGTTCATTTTCTATTTGTTTACCATATATAGAGATGTTCCTTTAAAAAAAGGTTTTGTAAAAGATACCAAAACATACACCAATATATACTTGAATATGTATTCGTCGATATGATTATTTATTTTATTTACTCATAAGTGTCTTCTATCGGAGCTAGGCGTAGCTTATTATTTTAATGAGTTATACATATATTATTTCAATTTATTTCGTTATTTCTCAACTAAGTACAAGAACAGATCAACTATAGGAATTTTTTCATAAATCATGTCCATAGAGGTAAACCAAATTTAATTTTTTCACATATTTCGTGTGGTAAAATCTACTCTTCGACTAAAACGTTTTCAAATGAGAAATACTATACATTTGAATAATTCATTTTGTATTCTAGACATAAGGTTGCATCTTTTTGGCTTACCATCTGATCAAATTTGACCCGAAGTGCCAAACCTTTAATTAAAATTTCCATATTCTTGAAATGAGCATGGTGAACTACACAAGGGTAATCTAAGAAATGTGTGATAGCCAACATTGATTTTTGATATTTTTATAAATCAATAAATTTATTTTAGAATTGTAAAATATAGAATCGTTTAAAAAAATAATATGTATTTAAAAAGAGTAAAAGTTCAGAAGAATCTAAAAAGAAGTACTTTCTGAGTGAGTTTACTTCTACAAATTTTTAAAAAGAATTTTTTATAAATTACTCAATAATAATGAAAGTTATTATAATGATGAAAAACAGACAAGGGTGCTTCCGTTTTTCTTTAGCAAGTTTTTCCAGCACTTTCTCATTCGACCAAATACTAGTTCCAAAAAAATACGTTGTTATAATAGTTTTAAAGATAAGGAATTGCTCGTAAACAATTATTAACTACTTCTTCCAGCACCGATAAAAGGTTCCAGATTTGAGAACTTCGAACCAGCTGAAGTGAGTTTTCGACTAGCATCAATTCTACAGACCAGAAGTCTTAAGTGCTCGTGATCATTATCCTCAGAGTATGATGACAAGCCTATAATGCGAGTTTTCTGAATCACTACTATCTTATTCGGCTCTCTTATCCTCTGTTATCGGATAGATATTCGTTTATATTTGTTTTGTATTTCAATATTCTGCATATTTTAGACGTTTTTGGCATTGAATATTATTAGTTTTATAGCTTATCTATATAATAATCAAAATAGTGATTCCATATATACTTATGTGTGTCTGAAGATCAGCAAAAATAAAAAAGTTTTTCACAGTTTAGATAAGTAATACATTCCACTGAAAAAAATGTATAAAATAATATAATAAAAGTATTTTTTACTATTTACAATAATGTCAATATGACAATTTGTAGAATCACCAAACATTTTGTGTAATTCTGCAACTTGAAATTTTCTTGATGTTTACTTTATATTGAAAATTTCTTCAACGGTCAAAATGACCGGTTTGTATATTTAAGTAAGKTGCATACGGAACTTAGGAATTGTATTCGAGTAAAAAATAAATATATGGTTAATCAATTCATTTATTTAACAAGATATAAAAAGAAAGGATTCATAATATGTCTTCTGAAGAATTAATTAAACTAAACTTTTTATATGAGAAAGTTTTGTAGTTAACTCATAAAATATTATTATTTTCCCATTTAGAGAGTTCGAAAAAATTAAGAAGTTTTAACTTAAAACTAGTATCTGGACGAGACTTAACTAATAATTTTATCGGAAAGTCCTAAGACAAAAAGTAAATTGTGAAAAAGATATTGGTATCTAGGGTCCAATATCTCAAAGTAATATTGTAATAAAGTAATATTGTAAAAAGAAGGAAAAATTATGATGAAAAAGAAAGAAAGATCTTGGTTTAACAAAGTTGAAGTATTTATTAAAAAACTTATAATATACGAAGAATCTTGAGTACCCTAATACCCGAAATATCGGTAATAAACAGAATCGAACCATGATGAAGATTGTGGAAAATCTGAAGAGAAATTAGTTGCATCTGAAATGGTATAATTTAATATCAAAACAAGTAAGGTAAGTCTATTTTAAGCTCAAAGATATGTTCTGTAATTTTTATTGAGATAACACAAATACTCGCCGAAATATGCAGCTTCAAGTCACCAGGAAGTTCGAAAATCTTTATATTAGGTATATGAAGGCTGATAGAAGTATTAACCTGTACCAACCCATTTTTGATACACTTAATTAATATTATCAGGAAAGGATTCTCTAAGAATTTCAATTGTATATCTCACAATTTGACCGATATTTTCGGTCAAAAGTCAACTAGAGATACTAGTGTCCACATATTCAGTACCTAGGGACTTGAACAGTTTTTTTTGGATTTGAACCATTTTTTGTCATAGGGTGGCATACTTTAAAAAATTATTAGTGCAAAATTTTAGCCTGTTTTATCAGTTGTTTCCTGATTTGTGTACGAGAGTGAAATAATCAAATAGAATTTAAAATTGTGTTATATGGGTGTACCAATTTTCACACCTTGACATCGGAATATGATAGGGATATTTTGTAATAAATTTAGCTGAAATTGGCAGGCCTCGTCCCGAGATATGTCTTTTCACCAAAAAGTGGGCGGTACCACGTCCATCGTCCAATTTTCACACCGGTTCCCATAAAGCCATCTAATACTATTTCGTGGGTAAAATGTAATGCCTATAGCGTAAATAGTTATTGATTTATTGCGCTTTTAGAAGCTTTGAATGTTGACTTTATATGGGGAGTGAGCGAGGTGATCTTCCGATTTAATTCATTTTCACACTTCCGGTAGGAGTTCTTAAAATATTTGGGATCGGAAAATTTGGTTGTTGTAGCTTTAGTAGTTCAGGAGGCGGGGGTCACTCCCACTTTTTCAAAATATTTTTCCCGCACGTGCCTCTTGCTATTGTACCAAATTGCAGCTTTTWATTTAATTAGTGCTAATTAATTTAGTGCTTAGTTGTGTTTTTTTACGTTTACGGTTAATGACGATTTGTGGGCGTGGCAGTGGTCCGAATACGGCGGTCTACAAACTCGAAAYTTTTTTTGTACTATGAAACTCGCATACCAAGACACACAGACAGATATCTATCTCGTTTAGTTAAGTGGACAAAACTATTATACTATCCAGTGCAATACATATTATAACTTCTTTTTTAATAAAAMATATTGTACATGTATATATTAAACAAAAACTAGTAACAACACAAAACATAAAGATGCACTCTAATGTAATTAACAGTATTCTCCAGTTTAATGTATTCAAAAAAGTACTAAAGATAATTAGAATAAGAACTTAATTCATAAAATGGACGGCTTAATCACCAACTTCACAACCAGTATTTACTGGACATAGTATAGTCAGTTACCTATATTAATTTCTTTTTTATGTTTTTTTGAATCTGCAATAACAATATTGCAACAGAGAGTCATAATACTGCTTATTGCATATATTAAAGCAATTCATTATAATTGCACCATTTTAATAGATTATTAACGCTTTCAATGATAGTAGAATTAGAGACAACTGGTAAAAACTCAGTATCATGACATTGGGTGCTATCTGAAGACTTGCCATCACTATTGAGTTCATACGCAGACCCGTTATGAAACACATTTTTATTCCATATTTCAATGTTTTCTAGCAAATGCTATTGTTTGGCTCTAYTTCTGCAAACAGAGCTTGTGTTGCCTGAATAGCTTCTTTATAGTAATGATACGGATATGTTTGCAACAATTGAGCTAGTGGCTCTTCATCGTCGCTGTCAGACCAGTCAGAGTCAAAGTTAACCAACTTCGACGAAGAGGTCCTTATCACTCTTTGTAGTACATCGTTCCAAGCTTGTTTTAATATTATTATTTCATTGAGGATTGAATGCGATTTCAAATGATTTTTTAATTCACCTTTTTCAACAATTATTTGAGAAAGAAACATACTCCTGTAGTTTATCTTGGTTAACTTAACAGTATTCTGATCCATTTTAAGTGTTAACGCTTCTGTTACATTTGATGGAAAGAATAATGCACCTATATTTCCACCGTCACTTAGAAGTTTCTCATACAGTAAATTCAGTCGGATGTTAAAAAATCCATTATTAGTTATATACGATCTAGGCCAAGTTTTCGCTGAAAGTTATCTATTTTAGGCAAAAGTTATGAGTAAAACACGGTCTTTATCCCCTTATTCCAGTTATATACTAGACACATTGATCGACATTTTCAAGTAAGAGCCAACTATAGGTACCGTGGTCCAATTATTCATTATTTAGGGAATTGAACAGGTTTTATTGGATTTAAAAAATGTTTGGTCATAAGTTGGCACACACCAAAGACATTATTTGTGAAAAGTTTCACCCCTTTATATTAAGTGCTTCTTGATTTGTGCACTGTAAACTGAACGAATCAAGTGCAATTTAAAATTGTGCTATATGGTAACTAGGCATGGTTAAAGTCCGATTTCGTTAAACTTCGCAATGTGATATACGATGTATTTTTTTTCTTCTGTTCGCTACGTGGCGCCAATTGGAGATTCCAAGCGTAACCAGGTCCTTCTCTACCTGGTCCTTCAAACGGAGTGGAGGTCTTCCTCTCCTTCACCCGACGGGAACTTCGTCGAGTACTTTCACAGCTGGAGTATTTTCGCCCATTCGGACAACATGACCTAGCCATGTCCGCTGTCTTTTAATTCCCTGAACTATGTCAATGTCCGTCGTATATCTCATACAGCTCATCGTTATATCGAATGCGATATTCGCCGTGGCCAACGCGCGGGTGTTGAGGCCAATGATATCAAACTATATACTCTTATAAAAGATTGTACCTGCTCGATTAAGTTCTGCAGCTCGAATTATTTTCTCCAGCAGCAGATTGAAGAAGTCTTAAGGAGTAGCCTTTTTGAAACCTCGTTAGGTATCAAACAGCTCGGAGAGGTCTTTCCCGATCCTGACGAAGCTTTTGATGTTGCTCAACGTAAGTTTGCGAAGCCGTATTAGTTTTGCGGTGATACCAAATTCAGACATCGTGGCATAAAAACAGCTCCTATTCGAGCTGTCGAAATCAGCTTTGAAATCGACAAAGAGGTGAGGTTTGATTATTCTCTTTTCACAGGTCTTTTCCAAGATTTGGCAGGTCTAAAGCCACACTTATAAGGTCCAATCAGTTTGTTGACGGTGGGATTTAATCTTTCAGTGGTCTCCCTTTTTGTGTTTTGGGTAGAGCACACTTATATCCCAATCGTTAGGCATGCTTTTTGCAAAGAAGCTCATTTATGCTCTTTATCAGTTCTTTACCACMGTGTTTAAATAGCTCGGCCGGCAATCCATCGGCCCCCGTCGCTTTGTTGTTCCTCAGACGGGTAATTGCTATTCGAACTTCTTCGTAGTCGGGCAATGGAACGTCTGCTCTATCGTCAATGCCACGTACTAAATTTTGTCAAATGTCAGGATTTAACCAAAAAGTGGGGGTGCAACGTCCGCTCGCATAAATATCTCTCATACCATCTCGGTGGTAAAACTTAATGYGTCTGGCGCATTTGATTATTGATTTATCACGCTTTTAGTAGTTTTTAAAAGTACTATTATATAGGGAGTGAGCGGGGTTATCCTCCTTTTAAAAGATTTGTACTCAGCAAATTGGGTTACTGTAGCTTAAGTGGTTTTGGAACTTGTTAAACTTGAGAACGGGCCGATGCCCCTTTTTCAAAAAAGTCTCCCAGATGCCCCTTGCTACTGCGATCCTCTATACCAAATTACAGCTTTATATCTTAACTTAGAGCTTAGCCATGTCACTTTATATGTTTTCCGTCGATTTTTTTTTTACTCAGGAACTTTAGTACCAAGTTTCATCGATATATCTCAATTTTTATTCAAGCTTGAACGGATGGACGGACAGACACTTTACCGAATTTTAAATTTTCTCGTCACCCTAATCATTTGTATATATATAACCTTGATACGTGAAACCGATAGGTGAACAAAACTATAATACTCCGTATTATAGCGGCTGGTTGCAAAAGTATACTAATTTTAAGAAATCAATCATGAAAATCGAGATGTCATCCAGCCTTTTTTGAAAAGTTATAATGAAGTAAATTACTAAATCCATGAAAACCCCTTTTTTAATTTTATAATCACCAATTTTTGTGATCCATGAATGTTGGCACCGAATAAGATTGAAATTTGTTTCTTCTGGATTTTATATCCAGAATTTTTCGTAAGTAGAGACATATGTTTTATCAAGTAAACAACTGTAAACTGATCCGCCATCATCTACATTATATATTTGTGAGTCCATTAATCATGCTTGGCGACTTTAACGCCAGGGTGGGCAAAGAAGGTATCTTTGGCACTACGGTCGGTAAATTCAGCCATCCCCAAATGGGTTGAGCCGGATCGACTTCGCCGGGGCCCGAAATATGGTTATCTGTAGTAATAGATTCCAGCATAAGAAGATACACATCAAGCTACCTGGCTGTCTCCGAATCGAAAAACCACCAACCAGATAGATTATGTTGTGAAAGACGGAAGACACGCCTCCAGTGTTTTAGATGTGCGTGCGCTCCGAGGTCCTAACATCGACTCGGACCACTATTTTGTTGCAGCCAAGATTCGCACCCGTCTCTGTGCAGCCAAAAATGCACGTCAACAAACACAAGGAAGGTTCGACGTCGAGAAACTGCAATCACAACAGAGAGCCGAACGATTATCTACTCGGCTTGCACTCCTGCTCTTTGAGAGCACTCGTCAAAAACTCGGTATAAGGGAACTGTGGAAGGGTATTTCAAACTCCTTACACACAGCTGCAACCGAAACCATTGGTTTTCGGAAAGTGCAAAGAACAGCTGGTACGACGAGGAGTGCCGTGTCGCAGCGGAGAGAAAACAGGCTGCTTACCTCGCAACGTTACGATCGACCACAATACGTGCGAGATGGGATAGATACCGAGAGTTGAAAAGGGAGTTAAAGCGGGACGCATCTCCTGACAGAAAAAGAAAGAGGCTGAAATGCCTGAGTACTAAGAGCTCGATAAGATGGCCGACAGGGGTAATGCTCGAAAATTGTACGAAAAAATGCGGCGGCTTACAGAAGGTTTCAAGACCGGGACATTCTCTTGTAGAAGCCCCAAAGGTAATCTAGTGACCGATACTCAGAGCATACTTACATTATGGAGGGAACACTTCTCCAGCCTGCTGGTTGGTAKTGAAAGCACAATGCCAGGAGAAGACGAACCCGATTCCCCAATCGATGGCGATGGAGCAGACGTTCCATTGTCCGACTATGAAGAAGTTTGAATAGCAATTACCCGCCTGAAGAACACCAAAGCGCGGGGATTGCGATGGACACGGCGGCGAAGAACTGATAAGGAGCAGGCGTCAGCTTCTTTGTAAAATATGGTCGGACGAAAGCATGCCCAACGATTGGAATTTAAGTGCTCTATGCCCAATCCATAAAAAAGGAGACCTCACAATCTGCGACAACTACCGTGGGATAAGCCCCCGTAACATCACTTATAAGGTTCTATCGAGCGTATTGTGTGAAAGATTAAAGTCTGCCGTCAAGCAACTGATTGGACCTTATCGAGAGAGCTGTCAAAACTCGCATTTTTTATAACATTTTCCAATGATGCCACTGCTGGAAATTATTAGCTTGGGTATTTAATAAATTATACAAAACACTAAATTAAACACTTTGAAAATGMATACATATATAAATGCTAAAATGCAAAATCATTAATTAATTTACATAAACATTTATTTTGCCAAAATATGTTTGCACAGTTCAATGAAATTTCATTCACACTTTTTCACTAACTGCTGGTTGACGGCACCCTGATTGTGTTTTGTTGCCAGCTCAGAAAACAGATCAGGGTGCCCTGCTAGCTGACAAGCGAGAGAGCAAGAAAAGATATTCTGATCAATTTATCTATGGTGTGGCATTAGACCTGGCAAATCAACAACCGACCAGATATTCACCATGCGTGAAAGGAGAATCGACACACACTACCTTTTCGTTGAGGTTTCAGACAAGGCGACTTCCTATCGTGTGATTTCTTCAACCTGCTTTTGGAGAAAATAATTCGAGCTGCGGAACTAAATAGAGAAGGTACCATCTTCTATAAGAGTCTACAGCTGCTGGCATATGCCGAYGCCTCAACACTCGCGCCGTTGGCTCTGCTTTCTCCAGACTGGACAAGGAAACAAAACCAATGGGTCTGCCAGTAAACGAGGGCAAGACGAAATATCTCCTGTCATCAAACAAATAGTCGCCGCACTCGCGACTAGGCTCTCACGTCACTGGTGACAGTCATAACTTTGAAGTCGGAGAAAATTTCGGCTATCTGGGAACCAGCGTAAACACCACCAATAATGTCAGCCTGGAAATCCAACGCAGGATAACTCTTGCCTGCAGCTGCTACTTCGGACTAAGTGGGCAATTGAGAGCAAAGTCCTATCTCGATGAACAAAAACCAAACTCTATAAGTCACTCATAATTCCCTTCCTGCTATATGGTGCAGAGGCTTGGACGATGACAACAATTGACGAGTCGACGTTGCGAGTTTTCGAGAGAAAAGTTCTGCGAAAGATSTATGGTCCTTTGCGATATAATATATATGACGATATTGACATAGTTCAGCGAATTAAAAGACAGTGGCTACGTTGGCTAGGTCATGTTGTCCGAATSGACGAAAACACTCTAGCTCTGAAAGTATTCGACGCTGTACCTGCCGGTGGAGGAGGACCTGGCTACGCTTGAAATATCCAATTGGGGCCACATAACGAAAAGAAGAAACGACTGGGGCGCTGTTGTTAACTCGGCTATAATCGCATAAGCGCTGTCTACGCCAATTAAGAAGAAGAGTGCATTAATTCTATCTCATCGACTTTTGCACGAAAAAATACTATGTGTAAATGAAGTGACTGARGAAACATCATTCGAAAAAGTGTCGCTGCAAATAATTAGTAAGCAAATGCCGTGTTGCTTTTTAAAATTGAGAAACCATCATTTACCAATTCATTTTCACCTTTATCAAAATATAATTATCCTTAAATATTTGTTCAGAGCTAACCGCTCTCTTGAACAGCTTTGTCCAGCTTTTTTAAGATTTGGACTTTCTTTTCAAGAACAACGATTATCAAGCTCAATATTTTTTTTTATTTTTAACGATAAATCACATTTTTAAAATGTTATTAATTTTAATTAAATTAAATCGAATAAAATATATATAGATCAATATAAACGTTATGGTCATCCTTAAAGGTGAAATTCTCTATATTGAATATTTTGGAGCTTAAGAAGCCCTGTGCTGATTGATAAACTCAAGTATGCTCGATAACATGTTTGTCCAAATAATTCAATCATGTCCATTTGAATAACGAAAATCATTTTAAGTATGTAGGGCGTGAACAAATTTTACTCATTTCCGACACTTTAGTATGGTATTTGCAAGATTATCGGTTCACTTAATTTTCATAACATATCTTACTTAATGAAGCTGTATGGATTTATTTATGTGAAGTAAGTTTGGTTGTAGTTCATTTTCAAAATCTAATATAAGATAGAAAGACTATATAAAAATTTCCAAAATATAATATAAGAATATCAGCAGAACACTGTGGATCACATTCTGGCGGTATGCCTAATTTATAAAAAGTATTTTACCAGAGATGCCTTCGCTACTGTGATGCTACAATAATTTTCAGTTTTGTACATTAATTCGTAACTTAGTCATAACACTTTATAGCTTTTAGATGTCGATGTTTTTTATAATATCTATAATAATAGCTTCCGCCAAGTATCAACTTCATTTACTTATTATACATATATAACCCTCTATTTATCTCGTTTAGTTTTAGGTGTTACAAACAATCGTTAGGTGCACAAAACTATTAAACTCTAAGCAATATGTTGCCTTTAGTTTTGGTACACATAAATATGTTTGGTATATAGGGATGTTAATTTTATTGCTTTCATGTGGGTATATAATGGAGTCAGATGATGTTAAGGGATATAAACCACATCAATTGGAAGCACATTGTGATGTAAAGTAACTGTTTCAAAATAAGGTTGTATATCATAACTATATTGAAGTTTCAAGCATTTGGTGTGTCGATTTCGAGATAAAATTGCAGAATTATGTGAAATACTGTACTTATCAGATATCTCGGTTTGTTACTGCCCGATATAAGTTATGACGTGTTTCCATTAGATTTAAAACACTAAGAAAACAAGTAAAGAAGGGCTAAGTTCGGGTGTCACCGAACATTTTATACTCTCGCATCAAACACCGTATTTGTGTAAAGTTTTATTCCGCTATCATCATTGGTTCCTAATGAATATATTATACAGAGAAGGCATCAGATGGAATTCAAAATAGCGTTATATTGGAAGAAGGCGCGGTTGTGAACCGATTTAACCCATATTTCGAACATGTTGTCAGGGTGTGAAGAAAATATTATGTACCGAATTTCATTGAAATCGTGGGCGACGCCACGCCCATTTTCAATTTTTGAAAAAAGCCTGCGTGCAGATTCCTTCCGCCATTTCTTCCGTAAAATTTAGTGTTTCTGACATTTTTTGTTAGTCGGTTAACGCACTTTTAGTGATTTTCAACATAACCTTTGTATGGGAGGGCGTGGTTATTATCCGATTTCTTCCGTTTTTGAACTGTATATGGAAATGCCTGAAGAAAACGACTATATAGAGTTTGGTTTACATAGCTATAGTAGTTTCYSAGATATGTACCAAAAACTTAGTAGGGGGCGGGGCCACGCCCGCTTTTCCAAAAAAATTACGTCCAAATATGCCACTCTCTAATGCGATCCCTTGTGCTACAATTTCACTTTAATATCTTATGGCTTAGTTATGACACTTTTAAGGTTTTCGGTTTTCGCCATTTTGTGGGCGTGGCAGTGGGCCGATTATGCCCATCTTCGAACTTAATCTTCTTATAAAGCCAAGAAATACGTCTACCAAGTTTCATTATGATATCTCAATTTTTACTCAAGTTACAGCTTGCACGGACTGACGGACAGAGTGACGGACGGACAGACAGACATCCGGATTTCAACTCTACTCGTCCCGCTGATCACTTTGGTATATATAACCCTATATCTTTAGTTTTAGGACTTACAAACACTTAGGACTTAGGACTTAGGACTTACAGTTATGTGAACAAAACTATAATATGTACTCTCTTTAGCAACTTTGTGGCGAGAGTATAAAAAATTAGGCCGACTATTTATATGTATATTGAAATATTGTTATTTTCAGCGACTGTCCGAACACAATTTGCATTTAATCAAAGCGTTAATACAATTGGGAATTAATAATTGAGATTAATTCAACACAAAGGAGTACAAAAAAGGTCAATTTAACTATACAGTGATTGCTTTATAAATGTGAACAGAGAAATGTGAGTCATACGTATAATGCACAAAAACAGATGAAGCAGATACCAAKTTGCTGGAAATAAATAAAAAAGGAATCGTATTACTATGTGATAATTCGGGTGGTGGAGCACGGTGCTCGCTCGTTCCGTAGATGTGGTTGGCCGTGGGGAAACGGTGGGCGCAAGTTATTCCACAAATGTTAAATAAAAAACAAAAGGTTTCATATAATAAAAATATTTAATTGTAAAAATTTGGAACAACACTTACCACGTCTGTATCGCTAAGCGGTCGCAAAAGGAGAGAGCGCGCAACTTTTTTAGTTATGATTTAGTTGCGCGCGAATTAGAACTTCGAAAAAAGTTCGAAAAATAGGAGAGGAAAATATTGTTCTGCCGATACAGACGTGGCAAAAGAAATTGGGCGGGGGCGGCATCAACATTCTCCCCGCTTTGCAGTATTACTGCAAATGTAGTTTACAACAGATTACTTAAAACTAACTTAACTAACTGGCTCCTGCACTTCCTCTTCCACGTCTTCTTTGCAGATGGCCGACGAGACGAATCGAGTCAAGTTCGGTCCGGGAAATGCCGCTGAGATGAATTGGATCTCAGTCGGCCATTGCCATGCCGCCAATTTGCATAGAAGTCACCACCTTCCGAGGTCGGCGAGACGACTCGGGTCAAACTCGATCCTGGGTAGTTGGTGAATATGAGATGTGTTTGCAGCCAGTGCACWTTATTGTGCCGATGTTATACGACGGCGGATATTATATATCGACGTATTTTGGGCGATGAGTTGACCCCCTCTCCTTGATAATACGGCGTGCACCTGCTTGACGACGAACGTTTCGCCCACATCTTGGCTTCGAAAGGGGTGGGCGATGAGACGAATCGAGTCTCAGTCGATCGTTGCCATGCCGTCAATMCGAAAGAAAGTTACCATCACGCCGAAGTCGGCGAGACGACTCGAGTCTGGCTCGATCTTGGGCGTGTGGTATGCGAGAGAGGCATCGTTGGTCAGAGCTTTGCGTGTTACCGTCATGCACTGAGGTGGGCTGATTGTAGACAATTCTGTTGGTCGAACTGTTGCTGCTGCTGTTGTTGCTGTCGTTAGCCACCACGGCCAATGTGGAAGAGTCGTTCGATGTGGCTGTTTCGTTCAGAATGTTAGCCAAATGATGTGATGGTGTTTATGTCGGTGTTGGGGGCTGTTGTGGTGGCTGATGCAGCTGATGTTGCTGGATTTGCAGCGGTTGATGCTGAAGTTGTTGTTGTTGCGCTGTCACCGTTGGGCTGGACGCCATGGGTGACGAAATGTGCGCTGGAGCCATAGACGGCTGCGTTATCGGCAGCTGTGCTTCACACTGCATTGACTGCTGTCGTTGTTGTTGTTGATGCTGTTTTGGTAATGGCTGTTGCCGCGGCTGTGATTGAACCGCTGGCTGCGTCTGTGTTACGATCTGAGTAGGCGTTGACGTCGGCAGTGGCTGTGACTCCAATTGTGAAATCTGTTGTTGTTGTAGTCTTGACTTCAAACTAGCTGGTGTATCTTGTGTCACCGTTAACATTGCAGCAAACGGATCGCCTAGCAACTGGTGCTGGTGCTGCTGTTGATATGGTTGATGCATTTGTTGTTGGAGCGTTGTTGGATGATGGGGTGATAATCGTGGTCGATGTCTTTTCGACTACTGTTGCAGCAAAGTCTGTTGATGGGGCGATTGTTGCTTCTGTTGTGTAAATAAAAAATTAGTATTAATTTTACTACAAAAATGGGTTTGTGTTTGTTGTTGCGTTATTGTTGAATTTTGTGCCTCACCTTTGCCATTTATTTTCTCTTCTTCGGAGGGAACGGAACCTGTTAAAATCCAAAAGAAAACTGTACGTTGTGCAACAAGTGATCCGAAGATTTTCGATTTTACCCCATTTAAAATGATTTTCGGGTAAAGATCCGCTCCAATCAACAAGTCAACCTTTTGACTCGTATATTATTATCCGCTAAGGCGGTATTAGGTAACCTTTTTAAAATTGAGGAGTTAATTGACCTGGATGGCAGCAGTCCAGTCAATTTTGGCAGTACCAACGCTTCCGCTTCTAGTCTTAAACTTTTGTTGCGGGGCGAACCAATTGTAATCGAGCATACCGATTGAACTCGTCCTGATACGGTATTATTCAATCCTGAAACTTGCGCGATAACCGTTTTGCTTGCCAGATGTACGCGTTTTTGCAGACTATTGCTTACGAAGGTGGCTTCAGATCCCGAATCAATCAAGGCTCTGACAGTGAAGGTGCTCTCGTTTTGACATATGGTCACCATGGCTGTACCTAAGAGCATGCTTGTAGGCACATTTGAAATATTGGCCTTAATATAGGCCATATGAGATTTAGTAAAAATCTCAGTAGTGTCTGTGCTGTCGGATATCTGACCTATTTCTTCACTCTGATTCCGGTGAATCATAGAGTGATGCCTCTGTTTACATTTATTACAATTAAATATACTTTTACCATTTTTAACTTCATGTGAGTCTGATAAACAGTTTAGGCAGACGTGAAGTTTTCTGACAGCATTTAACCGTGCGTTAGGCTGCATCTCAATGAATCTCTGACAAGTTTTCAAAATGTGCGATTGAGATGAGTACAGTTTACATTTATTATGGTTTGTCTTGGCGTGGGAATTGATGGGCTTGGATCCAATCGTTGACTGCAAGGTTGGTATCCGACGTCGACCATCAGCCGACTCAATATTAGGTTGAGTATTCAACTCGCCTTTGAGGTTTGATACTCTCTCAAACGTTTTGACCCGTTTGGTTAGAAACTTGTCTAACTCAACACTTTTTGGGATCTCTGAATCCGAATCCAGAGATTGTTCCCAAAGCGACAGTGTATAGTCCGATAGTCGGATAGAACTCAAATACGTAAATATGGCATCCCAGCTATCTACATTGAAGCCATGTATTTGTAAAGTTGAAATGCAGCTATTTATCTCCCGCTGTAAATTTCTGAGTTCGGTCTCAGATTCTGTAGAAATGTGCGGAAGCTTGAATAATAATTTAATTGTTGACAAGCACTCGCTTGTTTTCATATCTACACAACAAATTATTCCAAGCCAATGCGAATCCGTCATTTGTCAGTGGCGCTTTCGAAACGATAGCTTTTGCCTCACCTCGCGTTTTTTACTTCAAATGGAATAACTTTTCTACCGGAGATAGCCTTGGGTTATTCCCATAAATGGCGTCAAATAAATTCCTAAATGAGGGCCATTGTAAAACATCGCCATGAAATATCTCAGTATCACATGGCGGTAAATTGATAGAATACCTCACGGGTTCTACAGTTTGTTGTAACCGTTCAGKTTKAATSACYGTAGAATTTGAAGTTGGGCTTTGGTTGAACGCCGTAAGGTTGTGCATGTGTTCGTCCATCAAGGCCGCGCAACACACATAAGCGTGGTAACAGCTTGAATATTTAAGCTTAAGTTCGTCTATTGAGCTTGTGTCGGAAGGATCCACTTTTGGCAAACACAACTTGTATTCTGACTTTACCCCTGCCCACAGAGGTTTCAGTTCAGTTTGTTGTACTTCAAGAGAGTAGGCACTTTGGTTGTTTGCTGTTGGAGTAAAAGACTCCTCAAACTCCAGTAGAGCGTCTGCAGCTGTGATAAATGCTCTGCTGGATCCCATTGTTTTGAAAATTGAACCGGAACTGCAAAAATGTTGCACAAAATCGGATCTAAAACTTTGAAATTAAAAAATAAAAATGGGTACTAGGGTGCAAATATTCAGTACCTAGGGGCTTGAAAAGTTTTTATTGGATTAAAAAAATTTTGGTCGTAAGTTGGCACACACTAGTGATATTATTCGTTTAAGATTATTCCGTTATATTAATTGCTTTTTGATTTGTGCACTGGAAACTGAACGAATTAAGTGTAATTTAAAATTGTGTTATAGGGGAAGTGGCCGTGGTTGTTGTCCGATTTCGTCTATTTTCACACTGTAATATTATAATGTAAGAATAATGCCACGTACTAAATTTTGTCAAAATCAGTATGGCGGTTACCGATATATGAGATTTCACCAAACAGTGGGCGATTTTGCCCAAGGGTGCCCATGCTGCTGCGATCTTCTGTATAAAATGTCAGTCTTATATCTTAATTTGGCGCTTGATTTACTTGCTTGATTACGCCCATCTGCAAACTCGTTTTTTTTTTGTACTAAGGAACTTGCATACTAAGTTCCATCAATATATCTAAATTTTTTACTCAAGTTACAGCTTGCACGAGCGAAAGGACGCAGGAACGGATAGGCAGACAGTCAACAGAATTTCAACTTTTCTCGTCCGCCTGATCATTTATATATATATAGTGTATRACCCTACAGTCGCGAACGGCTAAGGATTAGATGTTATCGCAGTCTCTTTAAGAGTCGTCTTCTTTTTATCACAGAAGAGCTGCCAATTTCAGATATATATACTCTATAAATTTTCGTTTGACAGAGTTTCGAACTGTTGGAGTAAGAACTGCTTTTTGGGATCCTGTTTGTTTCAATGGAAGATCTAGCACTTTGGACCACAAAACTCTACTTCTTCTTCTTCTTGATTAGCGTAGTCCCCGCTTATGCGATTATAGCCGAGTTAACAACCACGCGCCAGTCGTTTCTTTTTTTCGCTACGTGGGGCCAATTAGATATTCCAAGTGCACCCAGATCCTTCTCCACTTGGTCCTTCCAACGGAGTGGAGGTCTTCCTCTTCCTCTGCTTACCCCGGCGAGTACAGCGTCAAATACTTTCAGAGCTGGAGTGTTTTCGTCCATCCGGACAACGTGACCTAGCCACCGTAACCGCTGTCTTTTAATTCRCTGAACTATGTCAATGTCGTCGTATATCTCGTACAGCTCATTGTTCCATCGAATGCTATATTCGCCGTGGCCAACGCGCAAAGGACCATAAATCTTTCGCAGAACTTTTCTCTCGAAAACTTGCAAAGTTGACTCATCCGTTGTTGACATCGTCCAAGCCTCTGCACCAGATAGCAGGWCGTTAATTTTGAGTGATTTATAGAGTTTGGTTTTTGTTTGTTGAGAGAGGACTTTGCCAATTGCCTACTCAGTCCCAAGTAGCACTTGTTGGCAAGAGACAAGACAAAACTCTACTACTTCGACGAAAAGCCTTAATGTACTCCTTCCTTATGGCTATCGGTTGTGAGTGTTTTTCTGTTGGCATCCAACGTGCTAATTTTCCCAGTGTACCACATCACCGACAACTCAGGCTTGTTGTAGAACCCTACTTTGCTAAGGCTACTCTTAGTCAGAGGCTGCTAATTAGGTATTCACAACTAGCCTAAGGACTTAGTCCATCTATAGCCTGCGATGCTGTATCCCTAGATAGCTTGAGCTTTGTCGAACAAATAATAACACTTTGAGAATAATTAGCTGAAGAGTTGTGCAAACAAGTGCAATAATAAATGGAAGTTTTATATCTAAATAATATTTATTATTATATTTCTAAATATCATATTTAGAATTCAAAATTAAGAAATTTACCATATGCATTAATGTGTTTATCTATTAAATATTACTCTATTTATATTCAAAAACATAAGCAATAGTATTTTTGAGTATACGCGAAATTTGGAAATGCTTTGCGGTTTCGTCTTTTCTGTGTAATAAAACATTGGTTATGGTTTAAACGCCAATCGCGGTGAAATGATTTAGTGGTTGTAACAATAACAGTAACAACAACAGCAATAAAGCCAGTATAACAGTAAATGCAATAAAGTCTGCAGTACAATGTGTTATATTTTATTTTTAGTATCAACAAAAACAACAAAAAATTATAAAAACTACTCAGGCAACCCATGTACAAACATTTGCAGCCAACACAGGAGTAACTATGATTTATATAATAATTACAACAGCGAGAAAAATATGACTATACAACAACAATAAAAGCAATAATAAAAAAGTGAGCACAATGTGTGCAGAGAATAATAAAAGTGGTTATAGCCAATTAAACAAAATAATAAAATTATTTACTGGTATTTTGCATTGAAATACAAGTTGAAGTATTGCAGCAAGCCTTGTGGAGTTGAGTTGATACTTCCTAAACTGTGACGTTTTGCGGTAATAATGCAGACATCAACTGCAGCAATAATTCGCTAACTAATGGCATACATTTATATTTTTATATGTATTGCATTGAATTCTATACCATATTTATCTGTTTGGTTCGCCAGAAAATGCTCTCATGTTTCCACCTGCCAAGTAACTTTAGTAAGTGTCCGTAACGTTGTATGATGTTATAGTGCTTTGCCGCACTCAGTACTCTTTTCGCCATGCTGTAGATTGATTGCTTTTCTATTACCATTGCTAATATTACTGCCAAGATTGTTGTTGCAGTGATAGTTTTTAACAGTGGTAGCGATAAATGTATACTTATAAACACTTCCCATTGTGTTTGCTGTCTTCTGCAGCCAGTGATAATTGTTATTATTACGATCGACATTAAAATTTTGATGGCTCAGACTAAGAGTGACAGAAGAAAGATTGAAGAGCGTGGCATTTATGCGGGGCGGAGAACTGCAAGATGTCGATGGGACTATCACTCATTCATGAAATAGTTAAAGCTATGTACTTTTATTAGTATAGAGTATGTATGCAGAAGTATGTTACATGCATAGTTAGGAGCGGTATTGCATAATTATACTTATGACGGCGACCCTTGTGATTATTAATAATAAAATTGAAGCAGAAATGCTCTACGATTTTAGACAAATCACACAACACTAATTTTAAATTTTCAGATAATATCTTTGATAAAAGTGCAAATAAATTTTTTAACTTAGTTTTAAGTATGCGTACATATCTTTACATATAAAAATTATGTGTAAACTACTGAAACAATTTTAGGAAAACTTTGCACACTGCATCCAGTTCGAATCAATTTAAAAGAATCATGCACATTAACCGGTCCCACAATTTGTTGATGTTTATTAAATACAATCTATTAAGCGGACAATTCTATTAACTGGACAGAAAGTTTGGTAACCAGACATTGAGAAAGCACCCTTAAATTCGTAATTTTTTCCAATGAAATTTATTTGCATGAACTTATTAAAAATTAAACCAAAGGGATTGTACTCCGATTCTTATACCGACAAAAACGTTTGAGCATTTATTCCTAAATAAAATTTTCACTGTATTGAGTAGTTTATTATATGAATAATAGTATAAAATGTATACCACAGTAACGCGTGACCGGATCTACTAATATTTAAATAATTACGAAGTCATAAGCCTCCAGTTTGATCCAACTTAAAAGATGGCATAATAGTTTATGTCTCAATTGCTTATGTTAAAATGGTTTTGGTAATGACTTGATTTGATGTCAAAAATTGATAAAATTGGGTTCGTTTGACTTCATAACGTATATATCAATCAATATGTAAGATGTTTTAACAAAATAAAGTAAACATATAAAATGTGATATACTATAGTCTGGTATTGAAAATGTGTGAAATTGGCTAACATATTACCGCAGCTGCCATATAAAACTTATAAGGACTATCGGTATCTAGTATCGTTATTCTAGTACTGTGTCCATTAAGGGGCTAGTAAGGTATTTTTTTTGCATTTTTTTAATTTTTATTTTATATTAATATACAATATCTAAAGATTATTCTGTGAAAATTTGAGAACAATTAGAGCAGAATTGACGGAGATATACCTTCGATTTGATTGTGAGCGGCTGTGAAACTTTAAACGTGTTTTTCTCACACTTCGCTTTTTCGAAGGCGGTGAACTCTGGCTCAAAATTTACTGAACCGATCCTTTTGAAATTTTGCACAGTCGTTTTCTACATAAATTGTGAGGTACTGCCGGTTTTTTTTTATTTTTTAATTTTAACAACAAAATTCCTGTTTTTTTTTGTTTGATGAAAAATCTGTAGTTTGAGTTCCGAGCGTTGTAAAAAATTTAAAAATCCTTAAAAAAAACTCGACAGCGTTACCTGAGGAAACTTATCAACTAATCTTAAGCAGACGTCTTATACCAGTTAAATATGTTAGAACAATCATACAATTATGATTCCGTCATGCTTTCTTAAGCAATGTGCCAAACATATATACCAACCCCTAACAAAGCTACTTAATTCATCTCTTATGCAAGGCTTATTTCCATCCATATGGAAAAAGTAATTTATAATTCCTTTACGAGTGGATTTAGGTCATCTATTGAAAACTATAGGGGAATAGCAAAGTTGTCTGCAATACCTACACTTTTTGAAGTAATTATAACAGACGACATAACCTTCCGGATCTCTCCACTAATCTCTTTTTCACAGGTTTCGTAAAGGGAAGTCTACAATAACTAATTTACTTGAATTTGTATCACATGTATCAAAGGGCTTTAGGGAAAATAAGATCACTGATGCTATATACACAGATTTTAGTAAAGCTTTTGATAAAGTATCCCATGCAATTCTTTTGAATAAACTTGATCTTCTTGGTTTTCAACCAATATTTCTAAAATGGGTTGCTTCTTATCTTAGTAATAGAATTCAACAAGTCATATTTAACGATACTTTTTCTGACAGAATCAATGTTCCTTCAGGCGTTCCTCAAGATAGCCATCTTGGCCCAATTCTGTTCTTGTTATTTGTCTGTTGTTAAGTTTTCAAAAGTTTAATTATATGCTGACGATGTAAAACTTTTTGAAACGTATACTTCATACAGCGAAACATGTGTTTTTCAAGTAGATCTGTAAACCCTAATTCATACGCAATACAMAACTTTAGGTTGGAGCAAGTATGCAGTTTTGTTGATCTAGGAGTAACAATGGAYCCACGGTTTTTAAAGCTAAAGGCGCTGTTAGTTTTGTTAAACGTTGGTCTAAAGAATTTAGTGATCCGCTTACCACGAAAATTTTTTTACATCTCTGGTGAGGCCTATATTATAGTATGCATCTGTGGTTTGGACTCTAGTTACCAGGTCCATTCGGATAAGTTAGAGTCCGTTCAAAAACAATTTTTACTTTTTGCCTTAAATCATTTGCATTGGGATCCCAGTTTAAATCTTCCCCTTTACACTAATCGTTTAAAACTTATAAATCTCCCGACACTCGTTAGTCGTAGGGAGATGCTTGGTATAATATTTCTTGTAAAACTCATGAATGGGTCAGTTTGTAGACTATCTCTTTTATTTGATATTAATTTTAACGTTCCCGCTCGCCCTCGCTCGCAGGCAGATCAGACCTTTACTTTTAAAATTTTCTAGAACAAATTTTAAGCTAAACGAAGCATTCCGCCGCATATGTCATGATTTCAATTCTCATTTCACCACACTTGGTTGAAATTTTTGTATCTGTAGCTGAGCAGCTTAAGATCGCAACACTTAAAACTTTCTTGCCTTTTATGACTCGGCTATTTCCGCTCGTTCGCGGATTGCGCCCCTCGCGTCGGTTGAGCGGGAGGAGAGTAATCGTTGGGTATTATTATTATTAATCAAATCAATTTGGATTTTTAATTTAAGATGATCTAGTCATGAGTTATACGGCGAATCAATGTTTTTTTTTTTCATTTTTWAAAATTTTTCTATGAAACTTTCAGAGAATATTGTTTAAATATCATATAATTATGTTATAGTTATACAAGTAAATAAATATTGATTGTATGTTAAAAAAAATTATTGAAAAATATTGAAAATATAATTTTTTCCCTCGAATTAATCTTACTACCCCCTTAAATTGCTTGAAATCATGTTCTCGGGTATTGTAGTGTACCTAAGGGTCATAAGTTGTCATAAGTTAATGTAATCTGAACAGATCTTCCCTTAGCCTTTACTTATTTTCACTTTTCATCTGAAGCGTTTATACTGGTAAATATGTTTTATAATTCCTGAAATTAAATTAAAAGCAAGTAAAGTAGTTAAACTATTATTCTTAAAATAATACGGTTTAGCGTTAAAAAAATGGTCTAGACCTTGATTTTGCATCCCTATATGAGGCTACACTCTATTTGAGTTTATATCATATATACTGTTTTCAATTAATAAGCTTAATTTTAATATACATAAAATGTTGGTCAAGCAAAATGTTGTAATGAAACTAAGATGCGCAACTTGATTGTAATACATACGGTTTCCTTGAATAATGAATTCTGAATTCTTACATTTTATTTTTATAAACGTCAGAGACCTTATAAAGTATTTGTGATCAGCGTGACGACCTGGGTGGATTGAGCCATATCCGTCCATTCGTATGTATATATTCGAATTATGTAATACCACATTACCAGCTATAGACCCTTCCTGCGCTGTTTATTTTTTAGTCTTTGTAAAGCTGAAAAGTTCTGAAAATCCGAAGAACGTTTAGAGATAAATAAATAATATCGATTATAATTTTAAAACTATTGTTAATGGCGTATACCAGATAGCCTCGTAAAACATCAACAAGAATAGACCGCAGCAAGCATCTCTTGAAGAGAGCTAAGAAGAGTTTCCGAGGCATTCAACTCAAAATTCGGGATGAATTTAATATCGAAATATTATAGAGGATCTATGTTCAGCGTTTGGTCGAATATGCATTAGTTTGCGGGGCAGAACACAGGAAAACCATTTAACTAAGATTCAAATACAACGAAAAAAGTTGAATGGATGGGATATAAATCTCATGGACCCCTATATTCTAATAAATCAAGAATTCGATCCTATATATGCATCACAAGTAGTAAATCATGGTGGSGGATAAATAAAAATACGGCACAGTTGATGAAAATTTTATGTTTAGGAGCCATCTAGTTCAGAAGAATAGAATTCCCAATATAAGCACTGGGGTAAGATTAAAATATTCTCATTACAGATAAAGTGCCAGTGCGATCTTTTAGTCTTATTAAATCAACGCTCAATTTATGTGAGGCAGCAGTGAATGCGAAATACTAAKTTTACCTTAAAATTAATATAACCAAAAGAATATTAAATAAAGAATTTTGAATAAATTCTTTTTCTGTATATTTAAATATATTTCTTTTTAKTTTTTTTTTAGCTAATTAGCATAAATTTTCTCCAGTTCATTTTTTTTTTCCAAATGGTAATATTGCATTCAAAATAGTTTAAGCACTGAACGTTCGCGAATCTCCTTTATTCATAATATAATGAACCTGACACCTTTTTTAAACCCGTTTGTAATTGAAATTCTGAAGATTATCTTACCAAAGTGGCATGGCCGCCATTGACTGGGAATTTCAACCCATTCCATTGTACAGATAATGTGATATGAAACTTTGTATTTGCTTGGATTATTGGGAATGTGATTAAATTTGAGCGTCTGCGCAGAAGCAGAGGCAGGGTTGAAAGAGAAGCAGGGTTGAAAGAGAAGCATGCAAACGTGTTGTTCTGTATATAAATAATTCAATATACCCACATGGTAGGTACATATATGGAAACCGATAAGTAAAATGATTTTTCTGCAGCCATGTTAGTGCCGCAAAGTCATAAATTTTGTAGCTGTCACTCTTTAATGGAGCTGCCCTAAATTCATGCAACAATCAGCCGCGGCGGCATCACCAACAGCCACATATTTGAACGAAACAACAAATGTCTACGTGTGTATGCAGACCATGCAGTAGAGCAAACACTTAAATATGGTCGACGCAATGTTCCAATGCAATACGAAATCGAATAGCAAGAATTTGGTTATGGGTGTCCTTCATTTTGGTCAACATCTACTGAGGCTGAGTCAGTTATTCAAATGGGGCATAAGGGAGGATAGCGCAAAAGAATACRGAATGAAAAATGCGGTAATTTATAAGTCGTAAAATGTGTCGCATTCAGACAATGAAATGAAAACCAGTCACAGCAAGAACGAAAATAATTAAATTAAACAAGTAAGGAATGGATAAGTACGGATGTAACCAAATATGTTATACTCTCACAATTTTCAAAGATAAAAGCTTGGAGTCTTGTTCCAGGTGTTGTGAGAACTTTGATCGGTTAATTTGGCTGCATGTTTGTATTTATATGCTATAGTGACTCGATCTAAACAATTCTTAGATTGCAAAGCTGCCTTGGACAATAACTCATGCCAAATTTGGTAAAGATATCTCGTCAAAAGAACAAGTTTTCCATGTAAGTACTTGATTTCGATATTTCAGTTTAAGTGACAGTAATATATATATATATATATTCAATATCGGCCACACAGACAAATGAGCAGTTTTTGCTCAAAAATTAAAAGAATAGTTCGCATGCATGGACAGACGAACGCGATTGATATTGGATGTTACATAAAGTAAGCTCAACCACAGAGGTTTAATATTATATAATACATTGCGTGTATGAAGAAAAAGTCAATTAAATAAAAAAAGCAATAATATAAGAGATATGAGGTTTATCACTAAACCAAGAAGAATATCATTGAAATTTCACACATATGTATATTTTCGAGAATAAGTTGTAGTGTATCTAATATTGTACGTTCACTTAATTTTGTTAAGACATCTCACTTATTGACCGATCTGTATGCTATAAATTTAATCGGAATTTTTAAATTCCTATAATAGGTATATTGAAAGTACGGTTTATTATTCGTCCAATTTTATCCATTTTAGAAAAAACGACAAACTGTTATTAGAGCGGGACTATGTTCATTTAAGATGTCATCAGTATATACGACATAAAGTCAACAGAAAGTTCGAAAATCTATGAATGAATGAAATGAAAATGATATCCATTTTTAATACCACGACATATTATTACCAGAAAAACATGTTTTCCGACTTTCATTAAGGTACCTTACAGGTTAGCCGATATTTTTTGTAAATAGTCAGACATAGGCACTGAAGTCCACCTACGAGTATTCAATATGAAAAGTTATGGTCCCAGTTTGACTATTTTTGGATATGATTCATTCATATCTTAAAGTTTTATTTCGACAATGTCAATGGCTATAGATTTATATACTCGAAAGTGAAATAATCATTTACAAATGGGATATATGGAAAGTAGACGGGGTTGTGACTCGATTTTCACAACGAAACATAGGAAAGATTTTACATATTTATATCAGTTTTAGTAGTTTTTAACGGAACCTTTTTAGAGGGAGTTTGCGAAGTTTTAAACTTAATCATTTATTTTCACCTTGTTTAAAGAAGCGGCACAAAGACTTCTCTTCATCAATTTTGGTTGAAATATCTGTTTGACAGATTTTAATTAACTGGAGGGTAGGACTACGTCGACTTTTTAAATAGTTTTAAACCGCAGATGCTCACTCATGCTTCGATACTTTGTACAATATTACAGCTTTGTATCTTAATTTGTGGCCTAATTATAATCTTTTATAGTTTTTCTTTTAACGTCATGGAATGGCAATAGTACGATATCGCCGTTCAGTGCCAATAAACAGCTTTCATGAATCTATCTCAATGTTTACTCAAGTTATCACTTGCACCGAGATACAGACAGACAGACGACCCGGCAGTGGCGTGATCGTCTTGTCATACTGATTAGTTATATATGTACATATATATATATTAGGATGGGTAAAAAAGTTATTATTGTTTTCGTTTGGTACTTAAAAAATTGGATCCTCAGAAAGGCTTTTCAAGTATGAAATCCTGTAACGTGAAGATCCTCCGCCTAGAAAAATTTATATATTTTTCTAACTGTTTGATAAAATACTTCGGTTAAGATATATATATGGACATAGAAAATTAAATGTCCTTCAAAAAATGTCTATAACGGTTTTTTCGTAAACCTAGCCATTTAAAGATATTAAAATTTTATTTTTATATTATTTATTTAACTATATTCTTTATCTATTCTAATCTATCTGGATTGGATTTAACAAAAAAGGTGAACAAAAACTATAATACTCTATTGCAACATGTTGCAAGAGTATAAAAACAACAAAAATGCGCATTGATATACATACACACATTTAATACATCTTACGCATATGGTATGTCAAGGAGTAAATATATATTTGATATTGCGGAACAAAAGTGGTGTAAAGTGATTTATTCGCTTCAATGATTGTGACAATTGAGAACGTAAATAGATACCAAGGGAAGAGAATATACATAAACCTTGAGCAGGATAGTGTGGCGACTGTTACATTTCAAAAGCGTACTATAAGTATCTATACACGTCTATAAGCTATTAAAAATATAACTTAAACACTTATTATTATTTTTACTACTTACTTTTAAAAACTCTAAATTTCAATCTAAATATGATTTTAAATTTAAATTTAATACTTTTATTATGTGATAATTAAAAAAAAAAGATACTTGTTCTCGAAGTAGTTAAAATCGTTAAACAATTGCTCTTATGTAGGGAAGTACTTATTTCATTTGTTATGTCTTAACTGTTCATACAGGTTTGCTTTCGTACTTTTTGAACACAGATTAGTAGAAAATCGGGTTGTAAGATTTACTTCATAAATCCTATTGCATCACTGTAAACCATTTATATATTTTTAATATAGTTTATTATTATTATAATCTGGTAACATTGAATTCATAAAATTAAATACAAATGTTTCTGTACAAGGCAATAAATTTTATATACATATATATAATATGTGGTATATGAGAAAAACAACAACCAGAGAGGGGCAAGGTCAGTATGTTAGGTATTGTATGTACGGTTTAGACTAGTGTCTAGACCAATCTTATTGATRAGCAGCCATAAACGCCATCATTGCTAAAGTCAGATGAAAAGTCAAAATGAATTAAAATCACCATCTCACGTATATTGGGGCTAGGGGAAGATCTGCCCTTAACGATTATCATTAAACATATATACTCGATAGCATGTTTTCACCCAATTTCGTGAAGATAATTCATATTGGGCATACAATTTTTTAGACTTACGAAAATTGTATGTGTAGTATTCGCACTCCAGCTAAAGTATATGTAGCTAGTGTTATAAGTTAACTTAATTTTCCTAAGATGTATGTTGTGTATAAGAAGGAAGTTTAAATTATTACATGAAGTATTTGAATTTTATCTTATAAAGCTCCATATCTTACATATTGATCGACATTTGCGGTATAAAGTCAACCAAGTTGGAAAATATGTGTATATACATTAGGTATATGTTATTTAATGGAAGTAGTTATCGAATTTTATCCAGTTCAAGTACGAAGACTCTATTAAAAGACGGAGCGACGTCTTTTTCTTTTTTTAATTTTAAGCCTCCATATGCCTCTTAAAACATAGATGCAAAAGAGAAATTGTAAGCTTTTGAACATTTTTATTTCGAGTTAATTTCCGAGTTCACTCAAACTTATAATCATTTTTGTTTGTATCACTGACATACTGACATGATATAACTGACATATATAAGAGATGTATAAATATAAATGATCAGGATTGCGACTTTATGTCTGTGCAASCGATAACTTGAGTTTAATTAAAATTAAATTTTTCTTCAATATTGGTTAACAGAAATACATATGCAGTGATTTTTAGTGTTTTGCGAAGATGGTCTTGCCTGCGAAAAAAAATTCACGATATTATGGTGCGACACTTATTTTTTATGGTTTTTATGTTTTTTTATATGTTTTGCAACATATTGATACAGAGTATAATAATTTTTTCACCYAATGGTTGTTTGTATCACCTACAAATAAACGAGTTATATACAGGAAAGTAATGATTTAAAGTTTTACATCGTCAGCATACATTAATTTGTTAAGCTTCAACAATTTTGAAACTTCTTTTAAGTGCATACAAAGGTATGCTAAAATTTAAGTTTGTTTTAAGTTAGTAAAGGTAACGTAGAATTTTAATTCTTTAAGTTAAAAACCTCCGCTGTTATTAGCTATTAGCAAGTTGCAAAGGGAGAGTGACAAGTGACTGCGCTACCCAAGCTTAAAAAAAATAAATAATAGGTGACTAGAATCCAGTAGTCAATTTCGAATGATGAGTTGTGTATACGCCTCCTGCTGGCTGTCGTGATTGAAGCGGAAAATTCCAAGAAATTTAATTTTCAATGCCAATGTTCGTGACTTCAGTGAAGCAGTGAAGCAGGAGAAAAGTATACTTAAYAAAGAGTAGGGTATAGCTTAAGGCGGAACCAAAGAGGTGGAGGTAGTGGCGTCGTCTGCCTCTACTCACTGATTCGATTCATTGAATGAAGAAGTCATTAAGCCGTTAGAGATGGAACTGGTATATGTATACTCGAGCATTTAATGTTCGCTAAATACCATGTTAGAATTGATTACGAATATTTAGAGTAAAGTAATCAAAGTCAGAAATTCCATATATTGACTTATGATAATAGCGAAACGCGTTCTGCTATCAACGTTAATTTATGCATAATGCTGACTAAATCTGTTTAACTGATAGTCGTTCTTTCACACTATTTATTTATCAAGTATGTTTGTGTTTTACCATAATTATCGTAAACTGTTCTATATTCTTTAGAATTATTATACCCTGAACAGGGTATATTACGTTTGTCACGAAGTTTGTAACACCCAGAAGGTATATAGTATATATATAAATGATCAGTATGTCGATCTGAGTCGATTTAGGCATGTCCGTTTGTCTGTATATATACGAACTAGTCCCTCAGTTTTTAAGATATCCTTTTGAAATTTTACAAACGYCAGATTGTATTGGATTACTATAGCATATAGCTTCATAGTTACTTACAGAAATGCACCTGTGATGGGTATTTAGCTTCGGTGCAACCAAAGTTATCGTTTTTTATTTTTTTTTATTAAATTTTTAACATAAAAAATAAAACGAGTAAGGGAGAGCTAAGTTCGGGTATAGCCAAATATTCATACTCTTCTAAACTGCCAAGACCGAAGCTAGAGGAGTATCCTCAGGGACATAAGGCTTATTTTATATATTAGGTCCAGGGCGAGTTTTCATCCGATTTCGTTATTGAATTTTATACTAGAAAGCAAATGTTTTAAATGGAAATTAAAATTGTGTTATGTGTGAAGTAGATGTGGTCCGATTACGAAAATTTTCACAATAAAAACGTCAGAAAAATGTAATGTACCGAATTTGGTTGAAATCGATTGGGCGGGTCTCGGGATATGTGATTTCCCCTAAAAACAGGCAGTGCCGCGCCCATCGTCTAATTTTAACCCCGGCTTCATTTAACCCCTCTCATACCATCTAGGGAGTAAAGGTTAATATCTCTGGCGTATTGATTTATCGAGCTTTTAGCAGTTTTTAATAGTACCGCTATATTTAAGTGAGCGGAGTTATCATTCGATTTCATCCATTTTCATACGATCGGTAGGAGTTTTTACAATATTTACGTTCGGCGAATTTGATTTCTGTAGTTTTAGAGGTTTAGGATATATTGTATGTATATTCAATTTAATAGAGCGTGGGGCCACTCCCAAAATTTTAAAATTTTTCGCCTACAGGTACCCCGCGCTACTGCGATACTTTTTGCCAATTTATAGTTTTACTCTATTACTTACTTTATGCTTAGTTATGTTGTTTTATTCGGTCAATGGCGTTTTATGGGGGTGGCAGTGGTCCGATTGCCCCCATCTACGAACTTGTACTTTCTTTTTTGCCAAGTTCCATCAAGATATCTTCATTTTTAATCAAGTTACAGCATGCACAGGCGGACGGACAAATAGACAGTCACCCGGATTTCAACCCGACTCGTTATCCTGATAATTTATATATGTATATACAATATAACTCTATATATCCATTAATTTTAGGTTATACGTACAACCGTTAGGTGAACAAAGCTATTATGCTATGTATAAATAGGTGCAAGAGTATAAGTAGATAACAAAATCTTTGAATTTTTTCCGCACAAGTAAAGTTTTGAATTATTTTTAAAAAGTACCACCGATACACTTTCAATAAAAGGAACTTAAAATGCAAAAAGTAAGTATGTATATACTCTCGAACAATTATATTCTCGTCATTTATAAAGAGAAAAGACACTAAACACTGTCAGGTCTTGGCAAATCTTTATTTTTATAAAATTTTGCGAAACAATTCGACATACGTTATTCAATGAAACTGGATGGATTACAACCAAATTTGGTTGGTAAAATTAATACGAATTAACTTATCCATATTATAATTCGCAGACAAACTTAAATTTATCATTATATTAGTTTTTCAAAAAAGTCTTGCGGTATTTTCGCTAGTTRGCACTGAGAGCGTGTAGTTATAGTGTTATTTGTCGCATCGGGTCATGCTATACCTTTTTKGAAAGCTCATTTCACACGCTAACACATGTTTGATTGATTGTTGTTTCTTTTAAGTTCTTCGTGAGTTATAGCGTCGCAAACATGGAGCAAAATAAAGAGAAAATACGGCATATTTTACTGTACTACTACGATAAAAGCAAAAATGCATCTCAAGCCGCGAATAAAATTTGTGCAGTTTATGGACCCGATACAGTTTCCATTTCCACTGCACAACGATGGTTTCAACGTTTTCGTTCTGGTATAGAGGTGGTCGAAGATGCGCCACGCTCCGGAAGGCCTGTCGTCGAAAATTGGGATAAAATCGCTGAATTGGTAAAAAGGAGACCGGCATAGTAGCAGCCGTAGCATCGGTCAAGAGCTGGGCATGAGTCATCAGAAAAAATTTTATGAACAATTGAAAATTCAATAAAAATACCGCAAGACTTTTTTGACAGCATAATACTTTTTCCCGAAATATTGATATTAAGATCAACCAAATTAACTCAAATATTATACATGACATATACTCATTATTAAACAGTGTTTAGCAAAGATGTGTCCTTCGCCACAGTGATCCGCTGTACCAAATTCAAGGTTTGTATTTAATTTAGTGCTTAGTTGTGGCTTTTTGTACGTCGTCATATAACGGTATTTTGTAGTCGTAGGAATGGACCGATTCCTCTCGACTTCAACCTTAATATCTATATCGATTAGTATATGTAAGGTAATAAAACGACCCTTAGGCGAACAAAACTGTTATACTCGATAGCAACATGTTGCAAGGGTATAAATATTATGTAAAATTGTGTAATATTTCAACATTCATTATTCGAAGAAGTCGTGTAACTATTACAATCATATGAACTTGGTCATAATTCACATATACATAAAGTAAAATATACTTATTCAGTATACTAGTTAAACTACTGGAAAAAAAATATGTTATGTAAACGCAACCAAGGCACATACATTTAATATATTTGGTATATGAGATTCACAATCCATCATATTAGGGACCTGAGATTTAGACCAGGGCGCCAAACCATATTATCTTTAAAAATCATGTTAAGTTGACATTCAAATATCACAAAATCATAAATTATAGTTTAATGAAGACCGTTTTCGACACTAAATGATTATACCTTCTCTTAATTTTGTGAATGGATATTAAATATTGACCGATATATATTATACACATACTGCTATATACAGTTTTTGTTCACTTAATTGTGGTTTGTACCACCTAAAGCTAATCAAAATAAATATGGAGCTAACTCGGAACTACAACCACGCTTACTTCCCAGACAGCACAACTTTAAATTCCATCTAATGCTTTCACTTTCTAGGTTTTACTGAAAATGTGTGAGATATGTAAATAAAATTCGGAGATAATCGTTTTCTGATAAAGGTATATCTCTACGTAAAACTACATTTAATCGGGTCAATATTCTCTTAATCTCAATATACCTAATAGCTATCTTATTAAAAGTGAGTGAGTGTATTTCTCAAAAAGCGATTCAATATTTCAAATGCTTATTATAAACTTTTGACAACACTTCAAAGTATTTCCCCGGCTTTGATCCTTGCAAGTACACCCGAACTTAATCCTTCTTTCTTGTTTTGTCTCTGTTTTACCCAAAGCTATTCCTATTGYTTGTCACGCTGAGTAAGTCAATAAAATTACTTAAAAACAAAATATGTTAATTTCGGTTGCACTAAAGCTATAATACTCTATAAATGTACGTTTACTATAAAATTATACATGCATATGTATAACTAAATCTAAAAACATAACCGGTTTGTATCGAACTAATATGTTTGGTGAATGGAGATTGATCAAAAAAAATTATCAATGCCTCAAAAACCGAGAACCTCTTGCTGTTCTTCAGAATTTTGTATTTCCATTTTTGTCCATTACATCAACAATGACACTCATACTAACATGTTCTTAAATGTTTACATTTTTAAGGGCTTTCATTAATAAAGTTACGGTATTGAATGTATCACTTTTGCTAAACTTTTTGGTGCAAGTATYTAATGATGCAAGTTACATTTACATTTGTCAAATGTCGTATTACAAAGGTGTATAAAACTTTATGAAAAAAATATAGCTTAATTCTAAATGTTTATTTATACTTTGAACTGATTCCTTGATAACATTCCATTTTCTACAATATATATAATAAATTTGTAATTTTTCTTTCATATAACCCAGTTTTATTCTCCGTACTTACATGTTAGTTTTAATTGGTTAATCACACTGAGGTAAGCCATATTAGCAAAAATTCTAATGTGTATTTCAAAACCAAATGTAGATATAGTAGGTATTATTTCTTCCTGCTAATCCAATTTTGATTGTAAAGAAAAAAAATTGGTAATAATATTTCCCAATATTTTCTCCAATTTTTAAGGTTCAATCAAAGTAACTCTGTTCTGTCTCAAAATTAACTTCTTGATTTTGTAGTGTTGCCTTGGACAAACATTTTAGCCAAATTTCGTAAGACATGCTGTCAAACGAAAAATTATTCCGTACAATAATTGAGTTTGATTGGTCAGTTTATAGTTGCACGATATTAAATAGAGAAGGAAGTGTAAAAGGTTTCAGATCAATACTTCAAAACTTGTGCCACTAGTTCGCGTATATACAGACGAAAATGGATAAATCGTTTCAGCTTGTCACGCTGTTCATGCCTGTCCGTCCGTTCGTCTGTTGTCTCGTCTGTATATTTACGAACTAGTCTGTAAGTTTTTGAGATATAGATCTGAAATCTTGCACCCATCATTTTCTCACCAAGAAGGTGCACTTTTGTCGGAACGATTGACAGACAAACTTATTCATTCTTCTTAACAGAAAGATTTCCATAGAAGCCCATCATTCCGATTTTTCAGTTTGTCTGTTAGCCGTTCCGACAAATGTGCACCTTCTTGGTGAGAAAATGATGCGTGCAAGATATCAGATCTATATCTCAATCCCTATTTCTGAACCACCAATATTTTATTTATAAAATATACAATTATAATTTCAAAGGAATGTTTTATTTACAAATATATATTTTTATAAAAGTATGAATGCGGCATTTCATACTTGTTTATCCTACTCGTAATATGAAATTACTTTAGGAGCCATTAGGCATGAAAAAGTGCTTTGCCAACTCAATTTGGCAAAATATCTGATGTGGTTGTTCCACTACTGCCAAACCAGCTCTACACCGTACGGGTCCATGAAGACTCGGATGACTAAAGTGTTTAAAATATARACGCAGAAAAGAAGAATGGACGAAGAACCAAGCACACCCAAATTGTCATTTGAAGGAGCAGGATGACTTATACCAGTCAAAATATTGAAATCTAACTACGACCCGAAACTAACGGGATAACGGAAGCGGTCAGAATGCTGCCAAACCGAAAYTAAATGCGGTGAACCGCAGCCATATTTCATCTGTGCGGCTACTAAAACGACAGAATCACGACGTGCCGGCTAGCAAGTGAAGGGTGTTAAACCGGTCAACGAAGGTAGAAACCAAAGCTACATCCACCAGATTAATAAGGCAGCAGAGGATATTCTGTATGTGATGTTAGGGAAGATGGCGTGGGGCGTTGGAAACGTGTTCCTTCGCCTCAAGAAGTGTCAAGCTTCAACAAGAACACGGTGGATAAGGGTAAAGTGGAAAAGGTACTCGGCATAAATGAGATCATGGCGATTTCACTTGTCCTACAGGAAGTGGAGGTGGAGAAAGAACCCAGTTAGCATTCTTAGTTTCTAAAACCAAAAGCTGAGGGTACTCCAAGTGAACTTCCAAAAAAGTAAGATCGCCTCTGCTGAGCTTTTTTTCAATGAAGGGAAGTGCAGATACAGCACGACCTTAGTCCAGGAACCGTGGTTTGCATCGGTTAAAGAGGTCAGTGGGTCAAAGTCACAAAACTACGCTTTATATACCACGAGTGTAATTAGCGAGGTAAGAATCGGGATATTGGTAAATAAAAATCTATATATACTCTCATATTGACTTCAGTCTTCCCACAGATGATTTGAAGGTTGTGGCAGTGAAAGATGCCAAGATGAGTCGTCTGACTCCTTGCATCCTGCTACTCGTATAAGCCACATGATTGCAAGGTGTCAACGGCACAGCTCAAAAGGCTGGTAGTGGTGGGCGATAGTGCTAACGTCCATCATACGATTTGGGACAGCCCCGACATTAATCAGCGAGATGAGCCTCTACTCGATTATATCTTACAAAGTAGTCTAGTGGTAACTAATGGAGGTGAGAACCTACCTATATAGGACCCACCTCTAGAAACGTTCTAGGTAGAGATTTGGACCTTGATAAGGACTTGACTACAATCACGAATGCCCTAAATACGGYTCTTCCCTATGCGTGGCCTACCCTGTGACTCAAGCACAAAACGAAGACTCCTTGGTGGAACAAGGAGCTTGGGTCTCGCACATTCAAAGTACGGAAATGCTTCAACTAGGCCAAGTTAGCAGAAATCGAGGGCTGTTGGAACAAATATTAAGGTCTTTTAAGAGACTACAAGAAGTTAGGCACAGCGCAAAGCGAGAATCAGGARAATCTTGTTTAAGCCCATAAGCTCAACTTCCTTCCTGGTGAAAACGCTAGACATGCAGCATGGGCCGCAGTGCCTCTTAGAAACTTGTTCAAGGCGCAACACGCATATACCGAAGGCAGACCAGTAGAGACTGTACTAAATATGTACACTGATTTATAATACGTTGGTAAGGAATACGCTCTTGGAGTATTTCTTGAGTGTTCAACAACGTCTCTACGGAACCTATTATGAATTTAATCAATAGGTGTCAATCCAATCCCGACTGTCGTGGGAACGGGTAAGAATTGGTTCAACATATTTGGTACCTAGTGGCTTGAATAGTTTTCGCCTGATAATTTTTGGATATAGGGTGGTGGTTCAAAGGCACTATTTGTGCAAAGTTTTCGCCTTGATATATATATTAAAAAGTGAAGGAATAAAATGGAATTTTAAATTGTATTATGTAAGAAAAAGGCGGATCCACGCCCACTTTTTTAATCTTCGGCCGCATTTTACTGTGTTCTCCTGCGCTAAATTAGAGTCTCAGGTCTTATTTTACTGCTTAGTTAGGGCACTTTGTATGTTTTCGTTTTGTGGGCGTGGCAATGGTCCGATTACACCTGTCTACGAACTCCGCCTTACTTTTTGGCAAATAACCCGCATACTAAGTTTCAACTCGTCTCGTCATCCTGATTTTGTATATATAAACCTATATCCATCTCGAGTAATTTTATGTGATACACACAACCGTTAGGTGAACAAAACTTTTGTACTTTATAGTAACCTGTTGCAAAGTATAAAAAAGTTGCGAAAAAACTCAATATTCAGTATAATTGGTAAAATTTTAAGTTTTATTATAAGTCATAGATTTTATTAGTTCCATAATTATATTTTATGGGATATATCTGACATGAGCTTAACCGAAGAGGCTATAATTAATATAGTGAATCGATATGCAAAACGTCAACCAGAACACCGAAATTGATGATATTAGGTATATGAGTTTAAGACTAACTTCAGTCATGTTCAGCGCTAAACTATTAGTAGGATAACGAAAACCGTTATATCCAGTATAATGAAATTTCACATATCTTGGGCATTAAACTAAAGTTTATCCAATATTAAACGTTCAGCTAATTTTGCTAATATACCTATATATTGACCGACTTGTTTGGTATAAGACCAACTGGAAGTCAGAAAATTTTTTATGTGGTATATGGGAGATAGGTGTATTTTATCTATACTTTATATTACTACATATTATTATCGCATACATATGCTTTCTGAACTTCATTAAATTACTTCACTATCAACAATATATAATCAGTAAATTGATCGAGTGGTTGAAAACCTTAACACCAGTTAAACTAGTTCCTGATTTCATTCATTTATACACAAAGATACAGTGATTTAAAAAAGATTACATTCACTTGTTCTATGAATCTACGACACGTTTATTTGTTTTAAAATTAATTTTTTTTTTTAATGTCAAAATATGTGTGTTTAACATTAAATATAGCATATCCAAAAATTTGTTTAACACAGATCAAAAARGTTTACATACATTAATGGTTATTTATTTAAATCAAAAATCATTACTATAGTTTTAGATGTATTTATTAGTATTATTTCTTTTTTGTCTTCATTTTGTTGAAATTATTGCCCCAGACGTGGACGCATGCTCCCCACTCAATTTCTGGTATTATTTCTGWATATTTTGACCCACCAAGTCGATAAGGCAGTTTTTAGTTGTTTCGAATATGGTTTTCAAATAAGTTCCAGATACGTTGAATAGGATTAATGTCTGGTGGTTGCGGGGCATATGGAGATAGTTTCAATTCTATAACAACCCTTCACGTACAAGATACTGTGTGTATTTTGGGTCGTTATCCTGTTGAAAATTTATTTTGTTGCTATTAAAGAAGAATTCTATAACAACCCTTCACGTACAAGATACTGTGTGTATTTTGGGTCGTTATCCTGTTGAAAATTTATTTTGTTGCTATTAAAGAAGATTTAAGCACAAAACGATGTAAATTATTTGTTTAAATGTTCCGATACATGTGTTTATCCATTTTCGAAATGTTCATATTGGAATGTGAAATAATCAGATGGAATTTAAAATTGTATATATATAAAAAGGTATGATGCGTCAGAGTAATGTAGAATTATCAGGATAATATTATGTAGATGTTATATTAGATAATATTATGTAGTTATCCTAATTGTAGACATGGGGAGGGTGGTTATCATCCTTTTGCATATATTTTAGTGCAAAGATTGATGACATAGTTTGAATGGTTTGAGTACTTTAAACCTGTTAGGTGGAAGAGTCCCGCATTTTTTTTTTTTAATTCCAAACTAGGGACGACCCTCATTCTTGTGACTCGTTGCACCAAATTTAAATTTTGCGACTCAGTTATGGCAATTTTAGAAACGTGTTACCAAAAACTGTGAGAACTTAACGGGTTAGGAGTAGTCAGAGGCACGGAAAAATTAAAATTTTCCGTATTTTTTTGCTACTAAATCGTGTTATTTTACAAAAGTAGTAATATGGCATTATTATAGAATGTGTTGACTTGAAGTCACGAAAATTAATAAAAAGAAAATTTTATTTCCAAAGTAATAGTTGTTTGGAACAGGATCAACAGTTCCGAAAAAAGTACCTGCGGTGAAAACCATAAATCCTTGGAGATTCATCTAAAATCAATCGGGAAAAAAATTAGTTTTGTTAGTGATCGAAGAATTTTTTTTTTAATTAACAAAATGGGGGCTCAAGAAATTTTTTTCTAAATTTTTGCGAAAAAGGCAACAGTTAATTGGTCTTAAAATTTTTGAAAAAAAACTTCGATCAGGCCCGAACTTATTATGTATTCTAAAAGCTGTATAAATTTCATTAAAATGTACATAGCGGTTTTCGAGTTACAGTTGTCACCAGTTCAAAAACCATAGTTTGGAGAAAAACGCGTTTAAAGTTTCACACCAGCGCTTTGAAGTGTCCGAGCTCTCTTTGTTATTTTCGAATAACTCAAAAACTAATTATCGGATCAACATGAAATTTTCAGAGAATATTTTTAAGATATTACACTTAACGAAAAGGCAAAAAAAATTATTTTTGAAAATTCTGACTACCCCTAACCAATTAAAATAATTGTAGTGGACATATATTCAGATTGTCGATCTTGTGGAAATTATATGAATATTGAAGACATTTAAAAATCACCGTTCTACGTTTGCAATATGTGAAGCTTTTGAAGTGGCAATAAGGTTTTGTCCCCCTTGAAAATAATCCTCAGTAACGTTGGAATTATATCAAGCGACTGGGTCTCTGTCAAAATTTAAAAGCTTATCTAGGAAAGCGAATGGGTTCAACTAAATGGCTGTCCAATCTACAAATTAGATAATTCATATGATGATCATATGTCCATATAATTGTATAGTGGAAGCTGTCACACCAGTCGTACGTCTTTGAAAGTTTTAGTTTATTATATTTCTTACTTTAAAAAATTAAAATGAGTATATGCTATTTGTTGTTGTCCTGCCAACTTTGCATCTTGGTTTATAAAACTTATATTCAGGGAGGAAGCTTAAAAATAATTAATTTTACTCGACATTGCTAATTGCTAAGGAAACAAAATAATGATGGAATTAGAGATTTGGCACATATGTATGTGTTGTATAGGTGGGGTGGTTTTCAAAACATGGGCAAAAAGTCCATCTTATAATTATCGAACTCTTGTATCTAGGTTAAAATTTCGAAAGAATTGAATTGAAGATTTGAATGGTACTATCTTATATTATACCAAATCCTTATTGTCAAACGAAATTGTTCATCAAAAAATGGTCCAAATTTACCCGGAAACATTTATTTACTCAAAATATATAATGAAGTATAATACTTAATTATTTTTATACTAGCGGTTTCAGAAAATCTTTTACATGAATTTATATTTAAAAATAATATCTAAGGTTCTTAAATTGTTTTACTAATTATAGAACGAATTTAAGTAGATGAACTTATTTAACTAGTGTATAATTCATATATAGTCATTAGTGAATAATAAATATGTTATATAATACTTCGCACGATATAGAAATTGGGTAAAGTTTACATGTATATACACATGTACATGTATTTATATTTAAATAGATTTTGTGTATAAAAATGTAAACACTATTTGCAATTGTCATTATATATGTACCTTCGGCATCTGAGTTGGGACATTATCGTTTAAATTCTATTTCCCTCAAAGCATTCGCCACCAGCGTAAGAAGCGCAAACCAGTTTCACAGTTAAAGTAATATTATCAATGCAGAAGTTTAACAATTTAAAGCAATAATCACAGTTAACTTAAAAAATAATAAACAACTAAGCACTAACCACGAATTATTATTTTCCAAAACTTGTTTTCATTCCGTTTATTTATACTCTATATATACTATTTTATATATTTTTAAATGGCTACAGAAATTTATGGTATATAAATACATATTTGCATGTAGGTATAGAGAAATATGTAAGTACAACAAACGCCTTCGCTTATTGTAAATCATTGGTGTGACAGAGAGAACAGTAAATAAGAATAATCAACGAAGTACTCAACATGAGATCGAATAGAGTGTATACTATCGCATCATTTAAAGTATTCGAAAAAAAACTCTTTCAACAAAAATATTTCTTTGTGTAAATACAAGAAATGAATTTATATGAAGGGTGAGTTAGCTATCGAATTTACATATCTTTACCAATGCCCCTACACGCATTGGTGGCAGGGAAGCTTCTGAGAAAGCCAAACGTCTCAGTTGTAATAAATTACACTCTCGAGTAACTGGGGTGGCAAAGCTTTTTTATTTGTATAAGAAGTGAGTTACGAGACTCTCTTGCGAGAGCCAGAGCCAAATAGCTCAATAACAGCCGTACTCACAGTCAATTTTAAATACAAAGCCGCACACAAATTGGTTGGTGCGTTAAATTGTGAAAATGCATTTAGCTGTGTACATATGTATATGTACATAAATGTACACACATATAGATATGTATATATACATAAATTTATATTATATACACACATACTGACTGAAAGAAGAAAAGTTTGAAAATTTAAGTAATCTGGACATATAAATGCAAAGAAGAAAAGAGAGCGCCACAAGAGTACAAAAGAAGCACAAAGCAAATTTCCAACCTCAACGAGTTTTTACGATGAATTTTTATTTGGCATTTGGTCGTAAACTTCTAGTTGGTGTGGAGTGTGCGGCGCGCTACATCCAGTGGTTGGAATTATAAATCCAAAAATCGAAGCAAACTTGTGCCATAATCATTGTAATAGAACATAATTATGTCCCGTCGCGAAAATTTCTTGGCCTAGTTGGTTAAAACTGTGGTCCATTTCGTCCAAACGAAATCCTTTTTCGACACCCCGAAAATTAGTGTAAAACTGCTTAAGTGTTTCGAAAGTCGGAAATTTATCTTAAAAAAGGATATTACTAATAACTCAATGACAGGCAAAGCGTTTATTTGATAAAGTTAATTATAACCATATAGTAAAGTAATTTTGTTATAAATATGTGTAGTCATAATGTGTTGCCATTCATTTACTACATATTTGTGGGACATTGATAAAAAGAATTAGTTTCAACAATTTGTGTTACTTTGCCGTCGCTATATAAAAAAAATCATTAACAAATGAAAGCCATAGTTTCGTTTGCCTTGAAACCTGTGAGCTGAATACGTCATATATTAGCATACATTATGCATATGTACATTGTTATGCCAAACGCAGGATACAAAACTATGCGAAGGCATTAAACTCATTAACAGTTCGACCTATTTTATTTAGAGGTCATTGTGATTTTTAATCCTTTTTGTGTAACACTCCAAAGGAAATGGAAGCATAAATTTTGTGGAATAGCTATTTTGCACAACAACACTGAGATCTAATGTGAGTATTTTGTAAACTAAATTCTTATTTGTAATGACTTATGTTGGGTTTATTGAATAATAAAATGCCTTTCGTAAACAAAGCAGACAACTACTATAAAAAGTACAAGTAAACACGATTGTATTTTATGTAACATCTGTTCTATGATTTTTTTCTTTTCTTGTGGAATTACAAAATCAAGAGACAAAGGAGTAGGAATAAACTTGTTTAGTCCTGTTTGTATCTTTATACCCTTGTTTCTACAGAGTATAATAGTTTTGTTCAACTAGCGGTTGTATATATCACCTAAAACGAGTTGAAATCTGAAAGACTGTCTGCCTATCCTTCCGTGTACTTTAGCAAGAATTGTGATTCCTTAGAAACAGTGCGGGATTAGGCCCCGCGCTCCAACTGACCGTAATTAAAAAAATATCAATTTAGATGGAGCGTAAAATATCCTTGTATGATTTAAACGCGAGGCACTTAGGCTATGCTTTACTTCCACCTTCCACCTGAAAATCTAAAACTCGATTTCGTCATGTTTAATCGTAAAAATAAGTAGGCTTTTAGCGAACTTCTTAACTTTAAGGTTCTAATCTTTAATTATAAATATTATACTCGACATATTTAGACTAGTATCTATACTAGATACATTTCTACCCTTAAGCGTCCACATTTTTATTTTGTTTATTAATATCCATTAATTTTAATATTAAAATAAAGTTCAATTTCTGCCGAATACCGCTATT
>NW_017534764.1:771423-773756 GCF_001853355.1 Bactrocera latifrons | reverse complement strand
AGTCCAACCTTAAGAGCAAGGTGTTTCATCTGGACCAGTGGAATGATTTGTTCTTGGACATGGAAGGTCATACTGCTGAACAACTTGCTCMAAGTTTACTAGATTTATTGAGTGACAGTGGCATTAATATCAAAGATGGTCGTAGGCAAGGCTATTATAATGTCAGCAACATGAGCGGGAAATACATCAGCTTACAAGCCCGAATTAAGAAAATATATATGTATGCATAATACATTCCCCTGTATTGCACATTCATTAAATTTGGTTGCTAAGTGCGCTGCAGACTGCTATACAGAGCATTACTTTTCTTCGATTTCATTGAAAACCTCTATACATTTTTTTTCGCTTTTTTTATTTTACATGTCGGTGAAGATGTGAGATATTTAATCGAAATGTGGAGAATACTTTTCATTACATCTATGGATGGAACGAAAATGGACTGAATCGGGACAACACTTCCCTTAGTTTTTCGAATTTCCGGCAGACTTAAAATGCTTATATTGGACCCTTGTTTGGGATATAATAATAAAATTGAGATAGCTTGTTTTTCTAACAACAGTGTATCTTTGTGCTTAGAATTAATAAAATCGGTTGATTGCTCTAGACCCCAGATAACTTACAAACCTTATGCACCCAAAGGCATTTACCAAGCTTTAATACTTGCAAGTTCCAAGAGTATGAGTTATACCCGAACTTTGTTATTCTTTACTTGCTCCTTAATATAACGTGATACTGAAGAATAAATTAAAAATGTTGACTATTGCCTACTATACTTAATTGCATCAAAATACGGTCCTTCCATGCTGCGCACTATTTTCTATAATTATAATTCTAACTTCAGTTCGTAATATGTTAGTTTCAAAGTTATCCGTAATCATTTTCAATCTTATAAACTACTTTACTAAAGTTCCTTCTGCAATAACGGACATACATATTACACATAAATATCTGACTAAATATGCAGTGCATATGCAATTTTTTTTAAAATTACTCATTAGTTATGAACATTTATTTGATTAATCGTTTAGTGTTCGTTAAAGATGAGAATAAATAATTAGTACTCTAAAAGAATGAATTGATTACGAAAAAAATTAGGTATACAATGTTTATTATCAAAATTCAATATGTTAATTATTATTATTTTTTTTTAATTTTTAATAACATTTTATTGTTTATTATTAATTCAAAACATTTATATGTATGCATTTCTTTACAGTAGATTACTTTAAGACATAAAACTCAAACACTGCAGTTTACTCTTGGACCTGCAGCGTATTTAAATATTTTTAGGATTATCTCAACACAAATTTAATTTAAACTTATCTACTTAATTTCGGTGTTTTAAAGATTTTTTTAGAAGAATATTCCCAAATATTTTATTTCATTTCCCAATGAAATTAAATTTTCATCCCATTAAACTTTAAGTTTATTCTCATTTGATGCAAATAAAATAACGTTTCTTTGACTTTACACTACCTAAATCGCTGTTTCGATAGCATTGTCGTTATGTGCGTAACAAAAATTTACTGTCACAGTCACGAAAAAAAACTTTTTTCGTAATTATTTACTGTGGAAGTAGTTTTAACTGCTCATGAAATGGAAATGTGATGAACAAGTCGTAAATGTTTAAATCCTTTTAAATACGCTCATATTTACTTATTCATTGGCTCATGGTTTATCAGAACCAACTACGTACTAGTCATTCGTTTGACTTTCCTATCTGCACCGAAAGGAGTGGTCGCCTTATTAGCAATAAACTGAAATAGTTCACAGCATTAGAGTGAATTGTAGCAACGCAGTACGAGTTCAAATCAAGAACATGGAAATTTATGAAAGTGGTTAAGCCGTAATGGTAGATCTTCCCATTAGAATACTGAAATCCACCATTCACATCCATAATACTAATTGAGAAGGTGTTAAATGAGATGCTTAAAATTACCTTTTTTGTTGAGTGTGAGAGTATATTTATTGACCGCACTAAAATTATTAGTGCCTTTTATAAGCTATAGTATAGTGTTTCATCATATTGAAGAAAAATTTTGACTTCAATAAATTAATTGTATCATTAAAATTGATTAAATACGGTCTTTTAAGCAGTCCAAATAATAAAATTAAATTGGTCATGGGTAGGCGCGTATGAATGAGGGTGTAAATTTAATTACGATTTTATATCGTTATAATTAACTGAACTTCAAACAATTAAACTAACAAGTTCGAGGTAATAACTCGTGCTAATGTATTTTGGAAAATTGGTATTAAATTACATCCATCTTACTGTTAACCGTTATTAACTGAATAACTTAAATTTTTCTTTTTCAGAATTTCTTTAGTGT
>NW_017534764.1:731800-771352 GCF_001853355.1 Bactrocera latifrons | reverse complement strand
TCTACTCTTAATAGAATATAATATATACAGTTTTGATGATACCATTTTTTAATACATATAAAACGGTGCAATGAAAATATTAACGGCTGTTTGTAATACTTCAAAGTAATCAAGAAATATATTGAGCTATATATTTTTAAATTATCAGAATGGCGAGAGTTATCAGAGTGAACTCTCCGTCCATCCGTGCAAACGATAGTTTGAGTAAAAACTAAATTAATGAAATTTGATTCATATGCATATCCATTCATATATTACTACAACCACACCTTCTTACCACATATCAAAATTTTATTTCCCATATGATTCTTTCACTAAATAGTATATAAATCAAGTACCACCGAAGTTAGCGAAACTTGCAAGTAGGTGTCTTTAAGACATCACTGTCTGTTGTCACGAATATATGCATCCGCTGAAAAATACATAATGGAGATTTTAAATTTTCCGTTATTGCTTATATCGGTCAAAGCTATAAGATTAATAAAATACAGAGAGCGTCCCTTTTTAATAACAGTGTGTGCTTGTGCCAGCAACGGATAAAAATATTTCCCCTGGCTCCCACGCATTTAAAATTTCAGGATGCCTTCATACTACATACATACAAAAAAAATATAATATTGGATTTATTATATTTTAATTCCTAAAATGAGAAAATTGATCCACGAATTACCCCATCTCTTATGGAATCATTATATTTATTCCAATGAGCTTTCTTTGAGTTATCCGAAATTGATTAGGAATAATTTCTCGTGCGTGCTTTAGTTTGGTGCAAAAATAAAAGTTATCTAATCAACTTTTTGACCCCTAACCCATCATAACCAATATAGTGATTTCCGACTTTTCCCATCACATAAATGTACCTATTATATTAAATTTTGGGTCATTTACTTGTTATCTGGTCTGTTTATATCAGTGCAATATCATTCCATTAATATAATTTTAGTTGGTTAAATTGATTTTAATATAAAGTATTAATGAAATTAACTAATATATCGAATAATGAATTTTGAAATAATTATGTTTTTCAGTATAAAGTATTGCCAATACCTGAAAGCAATTCCTCCACTTTGATTCCTGCAAATTGCGAGAGTATAAATGTTTTATTACACCTTTTCTTGCTTGTTTTACTTATCCTGAATGTCTTTAGTATAAACATGTAACTACAAATATATGGTATATCAATATTTTACGATCATATTTCATACAAAATATAAAAAAATCATTTCATTTAAATAAAGTATATGTAAGTTTTCAACAAAGACTAAATTTGGAATTTAAATACCTGCCATTAACGACATTTGATTCGCCATCTCTCTCCCTTGAGCAGCCATGTTACAACGACGTATGGGGTTTGTGCCCCTGCTAGTGACAAATTATTGCTTCAATAGGATAAAATGAGACAACCTTATATTCGCCGAACTTGAAGGTGCGATGAGATAGCATATGAATGGTCTAAATATGCATACATATATGCAAGTAATATTTACTTTTTGATGCTTATACACACATACATATATGTGGAACAGTAGTGCATATTTCAATTCATATGCCTTACTAACAATAAAATGTTTGTTGGTTTTAAATTGTAGTAATTACAAACCATAAGCGTGACGATTCATATTTTMACAATGAAGCGAAGAAAGCTTTTTAACAAAAATGGCGACTGTTGTTTGGGAAAGCGTATAAAGATGAGAGTTGCCAAACACTTTATTTCGCTTAGCTGCGCTTCGCTGCTTTGTGAACATACCCATGCAAGAGAATTTGTCGTACTTTTTTTTACAAAGCAAATTTCTGACCCAAACCAAAGCAAAAGGTCAATGTGAATCAGACAATGTTCTGTCACAATATGTACATTTCAACATTATTGGCTATGAAATGAAATTATGTATATAAACTAATTTATTTATATACATATATGTTTGTAAATTCGAATGTACAATTTGGCACCAAATCTCTATTTTGCTGAGATATGTATATTATAAATGGTAATTTTTTAGAAAACATTATATTACGCTGTGTTGCCTAACCTAAAATTATTGATAAATATATTATTTAGATATATACACTTACATATTTATTGAAATGACAAAAAAGATTATATGATTAAAAGGAAGTTGGAAAGTCACAACAATGTTGCTGAAAATTAGTAGTGGAGATCAGATTTAATATTATATCAACAGATGAAAAGTGGATTAGTATCTAACGTGGAAAGCAAACTAAATTATTAAATATTTTTTATGTAATAACAAAAATATGATAGCGAAATACAACTCATTGGAAATTTCCAGGTCATTCATTGTTTTTCTTCAATTTATATTTTATGGTTTAGAAATTTCGTAGTTCAATGTCTAAAATTTATAACAATAAAAAGGAGAAATTGGTAAATTTTTTTAAAATACAATAATCAATTTTAATTACTTTGCAGATTTTACTTTAATTTCAATAGTATCGTTTCGTACTTGGAGAGTTAAACCAAGTTCGTATCAGATACAGCCTAGAAAGGTTGGGCGCTCACGGTCAACTATGTATATAGTCACTTAAAACTGTATACGCGTTTTTCTCGAAACTGTGTTTTCAAAGTAAGTTGTTGAGATTTCTCGCGTATTAATCATGGGATCTTCATTAACCTTACTCAGGTCCTCGAGATATAATGCAAGGTCCTAAATTTAGAAAATCATATCGTAAAAGCGGCTGCCAAAAGTACAATTTTAATTTTTTTCTTTGTCAAAAATTTAGTCTTAAATAAAACACTTTATTTTTACTTCATCATAATCCTTAGAAATTCTGTTGTCAACGCGGAGACAAATTATTTCTGTTTGTCGGAAGTGGCGTCGAAATCACACAAACTAGTTTTTGCAGACGAGTTGACGACGAGGAACTCGCGCTCTTGTGGCACGCTTATTGTTATTATTGGTGATGTTCTCGTTTGGTGTCGTTCTTTACATATGTACATATTGGCATATTATATACAAAAATTAAATAATAAAATTCGCGTCTACAAACATGATGTAAGTATTCATTTGGAACCAAGCGCTATGCAACCGTTAAAATAATTTGAAAATGGAAAGGAAAGTCGAATTGCGTAGAAATTTTCTCTAGTATTATCAATGGTATTTTTGAATGTTCTTTGGAAGATTTATATTCACTGCTCAAGCAAGTTTAACTCACCCTGTGGCAGCCATTTTCATTTAAATGAGCGAGTGTCGAAACCGCTGTAATTTGCAAAGTTTATGCAGCAGAGGGCGCCAAGCGCAGTAATGCAGAGAAACAAATATACAAAAGTATCCTGCGGGTATGCAGTGGGACTCCTCTAGAACGGATTCCCTGAAGCGAAGMCATCTGTAACTTTTTTTAAGAAACTAAAATTTTTTGGGTGTTATCAGTGTAAGCTCAAACATCTACAAACATAGACATTATGAAATTTTTAAAGGTCATATTTCATTATCAGCAACGCCAGGATATTTTCTAGCCAAAACTATACATTGAGTACTTTGTTGTATCTATAAGACTGCAAAGCAAAGTTAAGAAAATCCAATATCTCTGCTTATTTATAAAGAATTCACAAAATCACRTTTTCTGGTCAAAATTCAGAATCATAAATTTATTTATGATATTTTCAATTATGTTTTGTGAATGAATGTATAGTGTTTAAACTGCTGCTGTATCAAATCTCATATATAATTACACGTTGTTCTAGTATAACAGAATAATATTACCAGAAATTCAAGATATATATTTTAATTAATTTTAATTAATTTTTTGTTTTAATTTTGAAAGCATGCCTTTGTTTAGAAATAAGTATATGTATGTATGGTAAAATTTTTTTATTTATTTCWAAATTATTTTACATTGATATAATTGGGATATATATTCTACCTTTTAAGTGCGCACAATGTGCTTAATTTTACTCAAATCGGTTCAGTAGTTAGGCATGAACCCATAATTTATACATAGACATATACATTAGGGTGTTTTTTTTTGAAATATTAAAGTTTTTCAGTCCCATCATGAAATTTCCTTGGAAATACCATAAAAAATTCCATGAAAATTTGAGCCCTTAACATTTACACTAAGGACTGGGCCAAGTCATGTAAAATTTTTTCATTGATGACAATCATGATTTTTTAAATTTGAATTTCTATAGCTCAGGTATATTTTCTCTATAATAATTTCAAACTTCTAATTTATGAAAATACGTAATTAAGCTCCAAATAAAGTGTTCAAATTATACTGTGTTATGGATGAAATCGGTTCGCTAATTATCCCAGTTCCCTTCGTTAATTTTATTGATGTGGTGATCATCAGTTGATGTTTGAAAAATTTGTAGCAATGAAAAACACTTGTTCGCGACAAACAATTATGACTGAAAACCTGTTCCTACATTCTGAATGTTTCGCACTAGGAATTTCATGCTGCGCACAAAATATGATGGAACTTTTTTGTTGAACAATTTCACTCGTCGTAAAAATGCACTTTTTGTAATTCAGGGAGACAAACGCACACTAATGATTATTTTCATTTGACATTTGCACAGATATCACTGACAGTTATACCAGCATAGCAAAAAAATTTTTCCACGAATTGTTTTTCGAGCGAAATTTAATTAAAAAGTCTTACCTTAAATAGTACCTATTATAAATATTTCCCGTTGTCTTTACACCGCATCATCAGTCAATATGTAATAAATATAATGAAATTCAGAGAGCGTAAATTTTCAATAAAAGGTGGATAAAATAAGGTGAAATTATTCCGTAGCCACCTTATAGCTGAGTTAACAACAGCGCGCCAGTCGTTTCTTCTGGGGAAAGCTGAACTAACGGCGCGAGTGTTGAGTCCAATGGTATCAATATCATCGGCTTACACCAATAGTTGTACACTCTTAGAGAAGATGGTACCTTCTCTGTTTAGTTCTGCAGCTCGAATTATTTTCTACAGAAGAAGTTTGAAGAAGTCACACAAGGGAGTCGCCTTGTTAGGAACCTCGTTTGATATCGGGTTATGTAACAGCTCGAAAAGGTCCTTAGCGATTCTGACAGAGCTTTTGGTGTTTCTCAACGTCAGTTGGTAAACGTCAACTTTGACACCTGATCGAGTTTAGGAGCTTTTGACGTTTAGCAATTGTTCTCTCACTTCCAATTGTAGATGAGTTGGACATCTCTTTATCTCTGCTGATAAGGTTCAAACAGTGTGTTGACGGTGTGCTTCAATTTTTCTCACAATACGCTCGATAGAACCTTATATGGGATGTTGAGGAGGCTTATCCTACGGTAGTTGGCGCAGATTGTGGGGTCTCCATTTTTGTGGATCAGAGTACTCTTAAATTCCAATCGTTGGGCATGCTTTCGTCCGACCATATTCTGCAAGGAAGCTGATGCATGCTCCTTATCAGTTCTTCGCCCCGGTATTTGAACTCTTCAGGCTGGTTAAGTAACGTCGGGTAATAGAACGTCTGCTCCATCGTTATCGATGAGGGATTCGGGTTCCCCTTCTCCTGGCGTTATATTTTTACACTTCGCAGGCTGGAGAAGTGTTATCTCCATAATTTGAGTATGCTCTGGGCATCAGTCACTAGATCACCTTTRGGGGTTTTACAAGAGTATGCTCCAGTCTTGAAACTTTCTATTAATCGCCGCATTTTTTCATAGAATTTTCGAGCAGTACCCCTGTCAGCCTGCTTGTCAAGTTCTTCGTACTCACGCATTTTGGCCTCTCTCTTTTTTCTGCAAATACGTCTCGTTTCCCTCTTCAACTCTCGGTTTTCTCTCCGCTGCGACACGGCACTCCTCACCGTACCGGCTGTTCTTTTGCATTGTCTGAAAACCAATAGTTTCGGTCCCTTATATCTTATATAAGAAAATTGATAACAATTATATAAAATCTTTAAACTTCGGACTGGTCTTATACCATATATTATATATCGGCTAATATCTTAGTAAAATTAAGTGAATGTATAAATTTGGATATACTTTATGGTACTTTAATGCAAAAAATGTCCGACATCGAACCTGAATTACCCCAGCTCCTATATAATGTATAGTATAATCATTTTTATTAGTCCAGAATGAAATTGGGGGTTAGTTGATGTTTATATCAAGATACATTTCATACTATACCCCAGATATTAAATTTAGCTTGAGGATTGAGTTTATAAAACATATATCTCATATTAGTTAATGAAATAGGTTGATCTTAATTTTAATATTTCGGAAAAACAAAATATAATAATGAAACAAAGTGACTTATAATATACTTAAGTTAATAAGATATCAAATGTGATTGTTATCCATCCGTTTCTTTCCTTTTTTTCTTGCATGTTTATTTTGATAACTTGTATATTTATATTATATAATCGTATATACTTTATTCTTATATACATTTATAAAGAACAAAGCAGCAACAATCGTCACAATGAATTCACATTCTGACGCTTTACTGCTAATATACAGATATTGATTTTTGATTTAATTTTGAAGTTTGCTCATAAAAGTCCTTACTATTGTTTTAAGAGTCGTTTCGTTTTATTGCATAGGGGGAATTTTTCAACAAATTGAATTTTTTTAAATTTTAAATTAATAGTGGAGATTTGTAACTATTATAGTACTGCATATTTATTTTTGTATTAGCCTCTGCAAATTACATGTATATCTACTTTGTACTATATAATTTCCAATTAAGGAAAAAATAAATATATTCACTGAGCATATTCGGAAAATATCTAATTATTTCTTTCTTCTTTCTTCTTTCCTGTGAGTCCTTTCCGTAGTAAACACTATGTAATGATGATTACCACTTCGAATTATTTTATCAATGTTTTTGTTGGTAACTATGTGAGAACGCGTGCAATGGTGGGTTATTGGCAATTTTATCGCTAAAAGCAAGCATTTTGCTTAGTTGATAAGAATGCTGATAGAATGGAACGTGTTATTGTTGTGAATCGCTGGCATCTGCAGTGTACAGAATATTAAAAGTTGAGGAAAGCGAAAACCAGCATTGGTTATATTGAAGTTACAGCAGGTTTCGTCATATAAGTAATTCAATGTTGGCATATTGGGTGAAAGTATTTAAAATACGGGGGGTTGTTTAAGTAGGAATATAACTATGCTCAAATAAAATTTTGAACATTGAGTCTGCTGCACATGATGCCGATATTTGTCATCAGAAGCGGAAAGTGAAGAAAATCACAAAAGTGACAGTAAAAACATTACGTAAATTCAAATCATCATACAATACAGACCAGAAGTTACGCAATATATTGAAGACAAATATCGAATAATATATAAGTATACCGAAAGGAAGAGATGTCTACTTGTCGTATAGTCAGACGGCAGGATGCATAAGGGGTGAAGATTGTATAAAATGTTACAGTTCATATTGCGTACTAACGGGATTCCATTAAATAAAGAAAAGGTCTACAATACATGGGGATGAATCACAAAGACTGTTGGCATCGTTTATATACCTAAGCGCATACATTAGGGTCATTTAGTTTCTAGCAATTTTAAATGTAAACAAATTTTGTTTATTGATATATCAAAATATATTATTAAACATTTTTGTTTTTGAAAAATGTATACATTACATAGATTTGCAAAATACTATTTTGAGAAAAATCATATCTAGTTTAAAAAAATCGTACTTGAGTTTTCATTTTTTAAAGGTTGATTTAAATATTAGTTAATGGTTAAACTATTGAATTTTTCAATTGGAATTTAATCAAAATTGTTATTGATTTTTAAACACGTGCTTATATTTAGACATATAAAGTCGGTTCAGTAATTTAGGAGCTTATGACTTCTAAGATTTTATATATTTTAGAAATAATGGCACTCCTTAATTTTGATAAAAGATTTGTGGAAATACATATTATTATATTACATTAATTAGAAAAAATAGTTTTATTATAATGGTGGCAAAAAAATCTGTTTGCAGAAAGTTTTAATTTGATGTAAATGTACAACACGGTAAAATAATAGAAAGAATTGAAACGCATATTGGAATGTATTTTAAAATTAAAGTAAAAAAGCATAAAAATTATTCTGTTATTGGGATTAAATCAGTATCTTAAAATCTGTATATTTCTGGTAGTATATACAGTATATGATAAGCTCTAAAAAAGGGCTGCCTTAATATTGTATTATTATTTGTATATGAGAAGTTCAGCGCAGGTCAGCCTCATTTTAAAATCGCGTTCTTCTCAGCCAAAAGTCGAATCAAAGTCAGATGTTGTGTACTAAAGAAAGGGATGAAAACATTGAGTGCTGCGAGTCTTGTTGGCTATTTAATGGTTAAATGTTAATGGAGAACAAGGTTAATTTAGCATAAACATTAGATTTTTGAGTATACTATAACAGCATATATATCCAGAAAAATTTCTTCGCAGATATAAAAACTGTTAAGAAGCCGTTTTTATTTGAAACCAAATTAGTCCATGTCTGTAAATATTTCAATGTTCAAGAAATGTTATATTATATTATTAATGCCCTTGTCTACTATACTACATTTATCATGTGTAAATGATTTCTATGATGGTTTTTTGTTTGCTTTATCTTCTAATAGCATTCGAGTTTTCAAATTTTGATTTTAATACTTAAAGTTAGATTTGTTTGCTTTCACATCTAAATCAACCCATTGGCTGAAAAAATTACGGCAATTTGAATGAAATTAATTACTTTTACACTCGTCGTTCTTCTTTTTAATTTGGCTGTATGTAATACAAATACTATGAACAAGAATAGTTACTTACGATAGGTAAAAGGGTTTAAAATGCTCCGTTTTATATCGACCATTTGTTTAACGTTTACATTCACTGCAAGATATGACTTCAGTTTATGACAAAAAATTCTAAAATGAATTATTCAAAAAAACTTAAATTGTTTGAAGGTGAATTAAAAAAGGGATAATACTAATTATTTATTGTTTTTATAACAAGTTAGATGTTATAAAGAAGAATTAAGCGGAATATTAGAAACTTTCGCATTTGGAATAATTAAAGACTACCGAAATATTTCCAGGTGATATTACAAAGGGGAATTTTTGGATACATTTTTAGCACCAGATCGTATTATTGTAATAAAAGATAAACGATTCTTAACTGAGAAAGAGAAATATATTATGTGAACAAAACTATAATATGTACTCTCTTTAGCAACTTTGAGAGTATAAAAACTCATCTTATTTCAAATATGGAATACTATATACATATATACTAATATTTTTATACTCTCGCAACAAAGTTGCTAAAACGAGTATTATAGTTTTGTTCACATAACGGTTCTTTGTAAGTCCTAAAACTAAAAGAGTCAGATATGGGGTTATATATACCAAAGCGATTAGGGTGACGAGTAGAGTTGAAATCCGGATGTCTGTCTGTCCGTCCGTGCAAGCTGTAACTTGAGTAAAAATTGAGATATCATGATGAAACTCGGTACACGTATTTCCTGGCTCCATAAGAAGGTTTAGTTCGAAAATGAGCATAATCCGCCCCTGCCACGCCCACAAAATGGCGGAAACCGAAAACCTATAAAGTGTCATAACTAAGCCATAAATAAAGATATTAAAATGAAATTTGGCACAAAGAATCGCATTAGGGAGTGGCATATTTGGACGTAATTTTTTTTGGAAAGATGGGCGTGGCTCSGCCCCTACTAACTTTTTTGTACATATCCCGAAAACTACTATAGCTATGTCAACCAAACTGTATAGAGTCGTTTCTTTTAGGCATTTCCATATACAGTTMAAAAATGGAAGAAATCGGATAATAACCACGCCCACCTCCCATACAAAGGTTGTGCTGAAAATCACTAAAAGTGCGTTAACCAACTAACAAAAAACGTCAGAAACACTAAATTTTATGGAAGAAATGTCCGAAGGAAACTGCATCCATATCTCAAGAACTACTGAACCGATTTCAATGAAATTCGGTATATAATATTTCCTTAACACCCTGATGACATGTGCCAAATATGGATGAAATCGGTTCACAACTACGCCTGAAATCTCCATTATCACTTTGTCATGCGAGAGTATAAAAGGTTCGCTGACACCCGAACCTAGCCCTCCCTTACTTGTTTTTTAATTAAATTAAATCAAGAAATCGTTAATGGATTCCCATCAAATTTGTATCTTTTTAATTTGTTTTATAAATCATATGCTAAATTAGTATTATACCTATATTTTACTTTCTGTCACCGAATATTATATTATAACCATCACCAAATAAGACATATTTGATAGACGAGTCTACAGCACCCGATTTGAACATTTAGGGAAAATAGGTGCACCGTTATAAGAGAAATACTCTCTATCAATTTTAATAAGATAACTTTGATATTTGGCAAAATATGTGGTATAAAGTCAGCCGGATTTTCGTAAATATTTTCAACCCATTTTTGACATACCGACATTAGGAAACGATCGATATTTTCGATAAAAAGTTCGCAATGGACACTGGGGCCTACATATTGGGTATCTGGGGCTTGAATAGTTTCGTCCCAATTTGATCAATTGTTGATTATAAGGTGCCACACCTCAAAAGCACTTTTTGTGAAAAGTTTTATTAGAATCCATTGAATGCTTTTTTCTTTCTGGGAAGTAAAATAACAAAATGAAATTTAATATTGTGTTACAGGGTAAATAGCGAGTTTATTGCCCGAATTTCACACTATAATATAGCAATATCAAGAAAATATTACATACCGTGTATGGGAAGAGCTTGGGCGTGCGGTGAAATTTCTCAAACATTTAGCCGACAGGTGGTCCTTGTTGATGTGATCTCCTGTACCATATTACTGTTTTATATATTCGTTTAGTTATGGCATTTTATAGGTTTTCGATTAATGGCGTTTAGTGGGTGTGCCTGTGATTCGATTTCGCCGTTCTACGAACTCTTTYTTTTGTCAAATGAAGACGTGTACAAAGTTTTATTACGATATCTTAATTTTAACTCAAGTTATCGCTTGTCCGGATAGACATATAGACATTGACTCAATATTTAACTCACAATCTCATCACCATCATTTATATAGGGACAGAAAACGACGTCATTTTTTTCCTGCTCTTTTGATATTTCTCTTCAGAAAGATATGCGATACAAAAACAGCCGAAATTATTAACAATTTCTACCGAATTCATAGCCTCAACTTTATTCGTTGTGGCGAATTTTCCGAAAAAATCTTGGCCTACCTCCTTACAAGATCAAATTGACGCAACAACTGAATCCGCTTCGCCATCAGAATCGTCGTTTGTTTGTATCTTCAGCGATGAACCTCTTTTCTGGATGAATGGCTTCGTCAATAAGCAAAATATGCATTATTGGTCAGGCAACAATCCACACGTACTCTATGAGTCAATATTTTTGATCCAAATTTACTGATATGGACTTGAACAATATGTGGTTCTAACAGGACGGCGCTATAAGCCACACAGCGAAAGTCAGAATCCATTAATTGAAAACCAAGTTTGGTGAACGTGTTACKCACGAAATGGCTCAGTCAATAGGCTGCCTCGGTCGTGCGAATATCAAAGGTGAAATCGTAGCAATATCGGCCGATTTATGCTTGGAAATCATCGTAAATTGGTGAAAAAAACTATTATATTCTGTAGCAACATATTGCAAGAGTATACATAAATATATAAAGTGACAAGAATTCTAAGTTATGTATTCCTTTAATACTTTTTTAGGATACTACACTACTGGCCACAGGTTAGACGCGCCAATTATTTTCTTTCATAGACTGTTCTATTTACTACCATTTGGTCTAAATYATTTCTTATAAAAGTTCGAGAGATGTTCCAAAAAATGTTAATAACCGTTTGGCTTGTGAAAATACAACTGTATGTCTAGAAACTTCTATGTAATCACATGAAGATTCGGTAGGTCATCGAATGGTAYGCACTTCATATATTTTTGTCCTATGTAAAATAGAGGAATTATTTTGAAATCAATACTTTTTTAACTTATTGGATCGTCAAAAAATAAACTTATTTCATTCAGAAGGGCTTAAGATTGAAATATTGCCATGCAAATGAAGCGCAGGACTGTTAAAAGATATTTAAAAGATCAATGGGAGAAAGGACGAAAAAACCCTAACTCAGTTGTTTAAAATTATATTGAGTTAAGGTTGAAGAATTAGCTCGAGTAAATGCAAGCGATATTTTATTAAGGGTTTACATGGGTTTCTCTGCGCAAAATATGGCCTTTTTTCCATCCATTCGCCGGGGCCAACGCGCAAAGACCATAAATCYTTCGCAGAACTTTTCTCTCGAAAACACGCAACGTCGATTCATCAGTTGTTGTCATCGTCCAAGCCTCTGCACCATATACAGGACGGGAATTATGAATGACTTATAGAGTTTGGATTTTGTTCGTCGAGAAAGGACTTTGCTTCTCAATTGCCTACTCAGTCCGAAGTAGCACCTGTTGGAAAGAGTTATCCTAAGTTGGATTTCCAGGCTGACATTTTTGGTGGTGTTTACGCTGGTTCCAAAATAGACGAAATTATCTACGACTTCAAAGTTATGACTGTCAACTGTGACGTGAGAGCCTATCGGGTGTTGAGGCCGATGATATCAATATAATCGGCATACGCCAGCAGTTCTCCAGTAGTTCTGCAGCTCGAATTATTTTCTCTAGAAGCAGTTTGAAGAAGTCGCACGATAGGGAGTCGCCTTGTTTGAAACCTCGTTTGGTATCGAACGGCTCGGAAAGGTCCTTCCCGATTCTGACAGAGCTTTTGATGCTGCTCAACGTCAGTTTACACAGCCGTATTAGTTTTGCGGGGATACCAAATTCAGACATCCCGGCATAAGGCAGCTCCTTTTCGTGCTGTCGAATGCAGCTTTGAAATCGACGAAGAGGTGGTGAGTATCTCCATTCACGGGTCTTTTTCAAGTTTTGACGCTTGGTGAATATCTGGTCGGTTGTTAATTTTCCAGGTCTGAAGCCACACTGATAAGGTCCAATCAGTTTGTTGACGGTGGGCTTTAATTTTTCACACAATACGCTCGATAGAACCTTATATGCAATGTTGAGAAGGCTTATCCCACGGTAGTTGGCGCAGATTGTGGGGTGACCTTTTTTGTGGATTGGGCATATCACACTTAAATTCCAATCGTTAAACATGCTTTCGTCCGACCATATTTTACAAACAAGGTGATGCATGCTCCTTATCAGTTCTTCGCCGCCGTGTTTGAATAGCTCGGCCGGAAATCCATCGGCCCCCGCCGCTTTGTTGTTCTTCAGGCGTGTAATTATTCGAACTTCTTCCTGGTTGGGCAATGTGTATTAGTAAAGACAATAAACTAGATACTGRACGAAGGAAGGAGAATGGAAAGTGGATTTTTGGCAGACGTTTTTATAAAAAAATGCTAATTTCGATGAAAATTTCTCGACATATTTTTTTAAATAGTTGTAATTAAAACAAAAAAATCCTTGACCTTGTACCTTGTAATTGGACCTTGTAAATGATATCTCGAAGACCTGTGTAAAATTTCATCAAGATCGGTTAAGTAGTTCGCGAGAAATCTTGACAACCGACTTTGAAAACATAGTTTTGAGAAAAACGTTTTTAAAATTTTACTTACTGCACCCTCAGCCTATACCTGACCTATTATTAACTATTAGTCGGATCAACTTAAAAATTTAGGGCAATATAGATGTTATAGAATTTAATAACATAAAAAAATTTAGATTTTTTGAAACTGTGAAACGCATGTAACACCTTAAACTTCATATACTCCTTGAATCATTCAGTGAGGAATCGGACATGTGAGTTATTGCAAATAATGAAAGCAGAATACATTATTCAAAATATTCTGTATTTTACCTTATAACATAAGAAAGATATTTACATAAACTAAAATTAAAACTTAAAAGGAAGCTACTTTTCTTCCTAAAAATTAATTGCTTTATATACTTTAAAAATACATTCGCACAAAAAATTTACCATATTAAAAATCAATAATACGAGTGAATATAAAATCGATCAGCGCCAATCGAAATCACCTTTACGCATGGCCTGTGTTATAAAAAAACGTTATATGAATTAATTTTTACCGTGAAGGTGGTCAGAGGAACTGCATATGAGCCGATGGTAAAATTGGAACATATCACAATAAAATTGTGTATAAATATTGCCTTTAAGTATAGCACATGTTATCTTTATTGATGATAGAAAAAAACAGAAAACGGTACTTTCATAACTTCAAACCTTCCTAACCTATCCTTTGAATTTGGAAACACTATTTCTGTATTTAATTTACGAAGTTACGCTKGAAAGTTACTTTTAAATTCAAAGGCTGTCAGCTAGTTGATACCTGAAATTGAGGCTGGAGTTTCTGTGTTTTTTTTCAGTAGGGAACCTCTTAATGGATCACCCTTTACGCCTTTTATTGATACTTTACTTTCAAACAATTTAATTTTTTTTCTCTGTTTAGTATGGTAATTTACCTTATAAATTAATTTTGGGTTTAAAATAGTTGGAAGAACTAATATAACGGCAAACATTATCAACAGGGCATTTGTTTGAATATTTGGACCGATTGTTTAAGTCTAAATAATTTTTTTCGCTATGTAAAACCACCTTATTCCATAAACTATTTTAACAGTCAGAGAAATCAATTAGGGATGTATTTATATATTACAAAGAATGGCAAAAACGAATGAACAAGGAAAAACCAAAAGTTGTATATATATTATTTTGCAATTAAAACGATAAAAATGAGGACCTTTGGCTTGTTAAAGTAATGTAAGATGCGGCCTGATTTGGGACTGTTATACACCGACTCCAATGGTACTTCTAGGGCGCAGCATTAAATAATTGACTTAATATGAAAAGGGACTTAGTTAAAATTCTTGTTGTATTCGCCAAATGTAGCGCTATCAATACACTAAGTAAATACATATGTACATACAGCCGTTGACAGCTAATTAGAAACGCGACTTATTTTGAAGTAAATTAAACTATTTTCTAATAAATCATTTATCGTTTATCGTTTTTTCACCCAGTTTAGTGAAACTTACATTAAACTTAAACTCTAATAGTACAAATTTTAATTGAAAATCCTTTTTTGTTTTAAGATTTTAACAACATAAATGTGTGAAATCAACGATTTGAGTGCGACAACTAATTAGAAAACGAATATTTTTTATCAAAAAAAAAAAATGCTATTAAAAAATATTGCTTACTTTCAGTTAGTATTTTACTTTAATACTGCTTCACATCCACTGCGAATTGACGTTATAAGACTCTGACAGCACACCACTAGTGTTGCTTGCCATGCCGTCCTAATTTTATCAAAAAGGACGCCCATATTTGTGATATTTTTGATACCTAGAGCTTTTTTGACATCAACACAGATGTTCTCTCCAGGCCACTCCAAACCATTCCTGGAATTTTCAACAAAAAAACTGTTGTGTTGACTTTGCCATGTGATTTGGATTGTTTTTTTGTTGGAATTTCTACATAACAGGCAAATTGTCTTAGTCCATGGCAGAATGACATTTTTTAGGATGTCTACCTATTTTTCCTTATGCTTCTTCCTTTCTTTATTTTCATCAATCATATGGAGCGGACCTACACCACCCCAGGCAAAGGTTCCCACACCATGATTGATCTTCCTCCATGCCTCACTATGCGTGAAACATAGCGAGGTTCAAATTCTTGTTGGATTGGCYGGCAAATATACCTCCAAACAACATACTTCCATTTTTTTGTTGTCCCAGATCAATAAGCGTTGGAAAAGTCTACACATTCTTTCCTTAGAATTATAGCTAGAAGTGGTTTTATGCGTGCTGTTCTGCCGTAAAATCAAAATTCTACGTAGAATGTCAGTGGAACTCTTTTTTTGGGTCTCCTGGCATTTCACCTGATTGGAAATTTATTTGTACGTCTTTCCAGGCTGACGAAGGTCAACAATGTAACTACGTAGGGCGGGGAGCCTTTATTCATTAAAAGACTTGAATAATACATAAAATACTTTGAAACACATCCTTACCAGAGATCAATAATATTATTAATAAAACTTAACACCTTGAGGAATTTTAATTCTTTAAACAACTGTTTCTAATTACCTGTCGCATTAATTCACCTTCTATATCGTAACGCATTTACTATTTGGGAAAAAATAAAAGAATTTTAACTTCAGAACTACAAAACTGAGTAAATTGAATAGTAGATAGAGTAACACCAACAATGCAAAACTTTTAGGAATAAGAATAACGGTATGTTAAAATTTTTTATCATTATAATCATCAGACACCTACAAAAAAGGGAGCATTTCTAATTAGCTGTCAACGGCTGTCTAGCTAGATGTRCAGAAATTTTGCGTCATTTTGCTTTAGTAGTTTTCCTGCTTTTGCATATTTAAGGTTCTTTTCTTATTACCTGGATGTAATTGTCGTCTGCCATGATAAGAAATCCATTCTGTAGACTGTATTTTGCTCTCATTTGTAATTCAATGAGGTAAAATAAATTAATGGGTAGCACGATCAAGACACGTATCCTAACCAGACTGAATAGTGTTGGTCTACATGTAAAACTTAGCGGCCATCGAGTTTTAACAATGTTGCAACTAAAGTGAAGTAGAATATTAATTGCATTTTATAGACCTGACTCTCGCTATTGTAGCATTTGCATTTTTTAATTTTAATGCCGCATAATAAACTGCGACTTACACAAGCCTCATAGCAGCCGATAAACACAAAAACAAAAAAACTATAAAAAAAAAAAACACTTGTACTCACAACTTTTAGTTTTCCATAAGCTATTACTAACGGCGATAGCTGCCTTTTCACGCCATAAATGACAAATTTTTTGGTTAAGCTTAAGTCATATATGGTAGACTAATTAGTAATATTATATAACTTGTTTGAAAGGAATAATCGTGGCTGTATATATGGTAAAACATATACATATGCTTATATATTTTTTAAAYCGTTTAATTCTGAATGAAGTATTGAAACTATATTATATTATTTATTGATTGAAAAGTAATTTATACAACCATTTACTCCTGTTATATGAGGTGAATGCTTTGACACGTCTTGTGACCAAAAGAGGTCATTAAAACAAAATTGTAGAGGCAAATGCTAATCGAAACGTGGGTGTCCCATTCTCGCAGACAAGATTTTATAAGAAACTGTATTTGAAATAATTAGCAATTACTTTAAAACTTTGAATTATTTTAATTGTAACTTTTTTTGAAATTTCTAAATAAATAAGAAACGATATTATATAATATTGAATAGAATAAGATAGAAAATATTTGGTTTTGGTTCCAATAGACCTGCACCTTGGTTGTAATACACCTGCAGTTTTCCTTCGCTTTTGTCATACTTTTCAGTCAAATGAAGCTTTAGAAAATAGAGGGAATAGGGAGTAGAGTGAATGTGCTATGAAGAGAGTTTAAGAAGTATGGAAACAGGAGCATAGCTAAATTGCATAAAATTTTCCTAAAGCTAAGCTATCGAATAATGTTTATTTAATTATACTGTACAAATCTGATGTATCCTTTGGTTCGGCCAGAGGACTAATATCATCCTGCTTTGGAAATTAACATCGAAATTATTGCCAACTTTGCTCATAATAATGCACAATACCTTTGTTTTCGGTTCAACTTTGCGAAAGTTAATTTTAGGAAGATTAATTATGAACTTTCTAAAGTAACTTGGCCAGATTACAGTGGCAATATTGAATTTAATGCTTTCCTCTTTAATGAAACTATTTTAAACTTATTAGAARAATATGTTGTGGAGTGTATTATTACTAAAAAAAGGAARTTCTAATTTATGGTTTTCGAAAGAATTATGTAAATTAAAAAATAGAAAATGTCGTGCTTTTAAACTTTATAAAAAACTGGTTTAGTTGCTGACTATTCAAAATATTTTAAATTCCGACAATTTGCTGAACTTAATAAAATATRTTAGAATAATTATATAAATAAAGTAAAAAATAATATTATACGTAATTCAAAATTGTTCTATGGTTTCGTCAACTTCAAACGCAGGATTTCTACTTTTCCGTCCACTATAAAATATAAGTCTAGTATTTCTAATGACAATAACACCACTTCTAATATGTTCGGGAAATTCTTTACATCCAATTACTCTCCAAAATCTCCAAAAATTTTCCGCATCAGCACAAGTTATGTCCGATTTCTGTCGACTCATCCGTTGTTGAAATCGTAAAAGCCTCTGCACCATAGACTTAGACTTATAGATTTTGGCTTTTGTTTGTCGAGAGAGGACTTTGCTCCTCAATTGCCTACTCAGTCCGAAGTAGCACCTGTTGGAAAGAGTTGTCCTGCTTTGGATTTCCAGGCTGACATTGTTGGAGGTGTTTATGCTAGTTCCAAGATAGAGGCCGCTGATATCAATATCGTCGGCATACGAAAGCAACTGTACACTCTTCTCTATTTAGTTCTGCAGCTAGTCTAAAGCCACACTGATAAGGTCCAATCAGCTTGTTGACGGGGGGCTTTAATTGTTCATACAATACGCTCGAACCTTATATGTGATGCTGAGGAGGCTAATCCCACGGTAGTTGGCGCAGATTGTGGGGTCCCCTTTTCTGTGGATTGGACATATCACACTTAAATTCCAATCATATTTTACAAAGAAGCTGATGCATGCTCCTTATCAGTTCTTCGCTGCCGTGTTTGAATAGCTCGGCCGGCACTCCATCGGCCCTCGCCGCCTTGCTGTTGTTCAGGCGGATAATAGCTATTCGAACTTCGTCGGGCAATGGAACGTCCGCTCCATCGTCATCGATTGGGGAATCGGATTAGCCCTCTCCTCCCGTTGTGTGTTCACTGCCATTCAGCAGGCTGGAGAAGTGTTCTTAAGGAAGATGCCATATATAYATACCAACCCCTAAGAAAACTATTTAATTCATCTCTTATGCAAGGCTTATTTCCATCCATATGGAAAAAATCATTTATAATTTACATAAGAATGGATTTAGGTCATCTATTGAAATAGCAAAGTTGTCTGCAATACCTAAACTTTTTGAAGCAATTATAACAGACGACATAACTTTCGGGATCTTTCCACTAATTTCTTGTTCTCAGCATGGTTTTCGTAAAGGGAAATCTACAATAACTAATTTGCTTGAATTTGTATCACATGTATCAATGGGCTTTAGGGAGAACAAGAATACTGATGTTATATACACAGATTTTAGTAAAGGTTTTGATGAAGTAAACCATTCAACTCTACTCCATACGCAATGCAAAACTTTAGGTTGGAGAAAGTATGCAGTTTTGTTGATCTGGGAGTAACTATGGACCCCAAACTCAATTTTAATCTTCACGCATCTTCCACGGTTTTTAAAGCTAAAATCGCTCTTAGTTTTGTTATACGTTGGTCTAAAGAATTTAGAGATCCGCTAACCACATAAAGTATTTTTTTTACATCTTTGGTGATTCCTATATTAGAGTACGTTTCTGTGGYTTGGAACCCTAGTTACCAAGTTCATTCGAATAGGTTAGAGTTCGTTCAAAAACAATTTTTACTTTTTATCTAAAATCATTTGTCCCAATGCAATTCCAGTTAAATCTTCCCCCTTACACTAACCGTTTAAAACTAATAAACCCCGACACTCGCTAGTCGTAGGGAGATGCTTGGTAAAATATTTCTTGTAAAACCCATGAATGGGTCAGTCTGTAGCTCACCTCTCTTACCTGATATTAATTTTAACGTTCGCTCGCTCTACCAGGCAGTTTAATTTTGAGTTAAACGAACCATTCCGCCGTATATTTCATGATTTCAATTCTCATTGGACTGACAAACACACTTGTTGACATATTGCTTTTTGGCATCATAATTAAGGGTAGTTGTACCAACCTAGTAAAAAATKTACCTATCTTCCATATAAGAGTGAGATTTAAATGAATTCCCCATACTTTCTGGACAGGGTGTATTTATGGTAAAAGGAGAACCGGAACTTTGAAAATCCGTATGTGAAGTACTACGGCAAGTATTTACACGATTTTAAAGAACTTTTATCTTAGAGATTGGTCGCTCTTTTCGGTAAAAATATAGATGCTAAGGCGTTCATATTCCATATCTGGACTTGATAAGTTCAAGTCCGATTTCGATAATTTTAGGACGTTATASCTTAAGGGTAGTTGTTTTTACAAAATTCTATAACTTTGTAACTGATTTAGCCTATTTTAATATTTAATACATATTATTTATATGTACATACATATATACCCCACATTAGTTTAAGGTGATACAAACAAACATTAAGTGAACTCTGCTATTGAATTACCAGTGTTAAGAACAAGAAGAAATTGTTTATGTATCTACATGGATCAACCTGAAAAGTGACATTTCATTTAAATCTATCCATTAAACAGGAGCAGTACTTTAAAAAGTATTTTTTCTTTCATCGGCAACGTTCTCCCACTTCATTTAGCTATTTATTGGAATTATGAGCCCTTAATTGAATTAATATTAGTCAGGAAGTACGGATTGCAAAAGAAATTTTAAACTGAAAATAACCGAGTTCAAAGATTCGACTTATATCAATTGAAAGTAACGACCTTTAACTCAGAGATTTTTATATGCGCCTTCAATAATAGGAAAATATGGTGTAATAATATTGATATTACAATAGCAGCCAGTTATGTGAGTAATGTTAAAAAAAATGTTGGAGTAACTACGAAATAACTGTCCTTGTCATTAATTGTTTGTAGATACTATATGAATAATTTTAATTTTACAATTATTAGGTAGATAACACACAATGTTTTGCTTTTGATTTGATCTAAAATATTGTTTAAGCTATGGACACCGTATATGTATATTTTACATATAATCAACTTTTAACCGTGAAACCATGAGTAAAACATTTAGGTGCATGCATAAAAAATATCACTGACCACAATGGTTACAAAAGGATTATTTTTGTGTAAATGTAATGTATACAAAACCGGTTGGTATTATTTTTGACCTTCAAACCCACAATATTTTTAAATGACTTTTTCACAGCATTCTTCTTACATATTTATTCGTTCAACGGGTTACACTCATATATCATTTGTTATAGGAAACAATATGCATCTATGTGAATGAAAAAATAAGGATAGAACAATTCTGAAATAAGTACAAGCAAAACTGTGGACAGTAATATGTGTTTCGTCTACAAATGCATTATGCAARAGTTTCTCTCAGCTAAAATCAGCTACCGTGCCGCGCAATGTGGTGTCGACATAAGAAATTCTTCAGGAAAGTATAAGTTGTTTTTGGAGAAAATGTCAAATCCAACAACGACAACAATGTAAATATGTTTTGGAAATGTAAAGTGAYTATGACAAAGTCATGAAATATTCACAATTTACCACCCGTATCGTTAAAGAGGTGTTCTCTATAAGGTTCTCCTACTTATTCTGTTCCAATTTTAAAGAAGGTTGGAACACTTTTGATGTTACTAAAACTTTTTTTTAAATTGAATTCGAGATTTATAAATATTGAAGATACTATTACAGAAAATCGTTAGCTTATTTAATACTTGTTTAAAATAATTAGGTGTAAATTTGTTTGGTGAAATATTTAAACTTAGTGAATTTAAGTTCAAGTAAAAAGAAATCAAGAGCTCTAGAATTTAATATATTTGTTTTTATATTTTCATGAAGATATGAAATAAAATAGTTTAAGCTATTTAAAGAAACATAGGTGAGATCCGAAAACCTTGGATTATAATATTAGAGTAAATATATTGTAGTAGGATGGAACAGTTAATTTTTTCTTGTAAGCTATAGAAAAGTCTTTCCTGATTTTAGTAATTTGCCTTTCATTGGGTGACATGTAAAGCTACAAAAACGATTCAAATCGACAGATTGATTCTTGTCAAATATTTTTTATGTCTGTTTTGGCCTCACAAATTAGCTAAATATATTAGGACCTAAAATGTTCAAATTTATAGATAGTTASTGCTTTACCAGTTTAGTTTTAGTTATTTATGTTAATTTATATAATGTATACTTTTTATTATTATATTAAATCAAAAGCAAGTAAATGGATAACTGTTATATTTGTKGCAACGGGAATTTAAAAAAATGACATATGTAAAAACCATAACAATTACAAACGATTTTTTAAATATTAAATAGTTACTAATGTAAGGTTCCGTGAATGACAACAAAATTGATCTAAATAGCCGATTAGTGTTAATGGAAATGCGCCACAATTGCTAGCGTTTCATCAGTTTCAGTAAATTCATGATGGTAATAAGCTGTTTATTGGGATGTATGTATATAAATAATATATGTACTATACATATATGTATACATATATGGTTTTCGGCTTGCTTAAGCTTGATAGCATAGCAACTTAAGTTTTCTTGTATCGCTTCTCTATGTTAAGTGGGTCATAATTCACTTACTCAAACGCAACACCAAGGCATCATAAAATTTGCTTACAATGCAATACTATGGAAAGCATTTCTAGAAATAATACTACAAACAATAACAGTAAACTTACACAGAGAGGAGTGCATATTTATTACATTTTACAATCATTTAAGGAGTTATGAAAATTAAAGTGTACATACGAACTCCTCCTACAAACGTGACGTGTCCGTTGTTTCACTTACACCTTGGAATCAAGTGAACCATTTTTATATTAACAGTCAGTGGTTGTATTTTGTTTTATGAGACAAAAAAATTATTTTATATTTTCAAATGCTAATAAATGATCAAAAAACGATTAACAGAGAAAAGAGTTGTGCAAATAAATTTAACATAAATTTGTGAAAAGTTCTTGTGACAAATAATTGTTTTGTATTGTGATTATTGATACCGAATGCTACAATTTTATCAGAGTGTACTCACTAAACTTCTTATTCATTAATTGCAATGTCATATATATTTTTTCGAGAGTTTGGCTCTTACTAATTAGTAACTTTCAAAATCAGAATATACCATACATATTTCAGTTTTTGGTTTCTTCTAATAAAAAAACGCAATTTTTAACTATAGTTGCACGTTAAGTATGAAAATATTTTAGTGGGATGCCCATCATCAAGTTCAAAATCAATTATAGAATAATATTATAATAGTAATTATGTTATCCATCTTAGTGTTGGAAATAGCTTTTTGATCGATTTCAATCAATTAATTATAATGCTATAAATTCGTATCGTCCTCGAAAACCAATACCCACTTTGTACACAAAACTAAGGCGAAGTTTAGAGCTAACATAAAAAATAAAGGTTCAGGTGGCACATTCTTTAATTTCCTAATCTTTTTATTTAGGAAGTATGAGGTCATAGTTTTATAACCGTATAACGTAATGTTATTTTCATTTATATTTCTAACTTTATGGACAAATTTCTTTAGCTATCAGCAGCAATAAGCAGCATATTTATATATACAATTCACAATGTATATAGTAAATATATAAACTGGCTGGGTTAAAAGGGCATATGTTTTTTTCGCTTCGACTCTGAAAAATTGGTTTATAGACACCTATAATAAAGGCTGTCCAAGTACGAGATCTTCATTAAAACGGAAACGGTCCTCCGCCTAATGGGTTTTATTTGTTTTCTTGTATTCAGATAGACACATTTGTATCTCGCTTCGAACTACTTCAAATAATACTTCGTTTTGTGGATTTTGTTGAAAATTGAAAGCTATTCAAAAAAGGTTTACCACGATTTTTTCGCAAACTTATTATATTTAAAGTGTTTTCAAATATCGTGCCACTACTTGTAAGAGTATGTTGGAAAATATCTTTGAATATAAGAAGCTGTTGCATTACTTTTTTCATGAACACAACTGCATATATAAATAATTACAATTATATTTGGATGAAATGTATATTTACATATTTTTATGATCAGTACTCATAGGCTATCAATACTTTTTGGAGAGCCGCCACCTTTCAAACCTTTTAGTCGAGATTCTCATGTTTTGTTTACAGACAAGACTAAAACATGTATTTAATTTTAATGTACATGAACGATTGCTAATTTGATATAAAATATCTTCGAACGTATTAATACATTGTAGCGAAACGAATCGGTAGAAAAGCTATTTGGCATCAAGATATTGTAATGGAGATGCTAGCATATTAACCCTGACATTGAAACCATAAGAGAGATTACATTTAAAAACTGTTTAGTTTAAACTATTTTGATAAAAATAAATTTGATTGTAATATAGAGATAGAAAATTGATCACAATACATTTAATATAGTATATCTAATTTTTAGTAAAGTTTTTTACATAGTTTTTCTGGCCTCGCCTTGATATTATCCAGTGATGAAATTTTGTATAGTTTTTTCCATTAATAAAATCAAGAGCGAACTTGTTTCTCGGATGTTTCTAAGAAGTCAAATTCTTTAGCTTTAGTAAAACTCTATATGGGATCAAAATTAACAAATTGCAGGCGTACTTCTCTTACAAATTTAAACTATCATGCTTTCTTTATTCAACAAAGACAAATATTCATTGGCTCTTGAGAGAATTGGCAAAATACAAAATAAATTGAGATAATAACGAACACTGAAAAGTAGCGAGACAGTTGCTATTCGTTCGAGAGAACGATCTCCACGCATGACGGTACACAATTGTACACACTTACATGTATATATTATGGATAATTTAGTATGAGAATGCACCATGTTTGCTCAACAGGTCGTAATCAAATAGATAGAGCTATGGTTAAAAATATACGTCCGGTTTGCTGAAACGCCTCGAAAAACAGTACACTCGGCGGCCATTTGTTTTTTGTCTCTTTTTCTCCTTCTTTTGAACGRCGGTTTACTCAGTAGGTGTGGATTATACTTGTTGTACCTACAACATGGTTGCGTTCCGGTGGTGAGTTTATTTTCAAGTGTGGTGAGTATAAAATAAAAGGTGAGCTTAGCCGACGATTATATTGCGTGTGACCGGTGTAAGAGCTAATGGTCGGGCAAGTGTTTACCAAACTTATGCACAATGTATATGCGTACACAGTTATTTAGTAATTAGTTCTTAAATACGGTAATACATTCATAATTATGAATATATGCAAATACGTTCATTTGAATTCTCCGACCACGGGTAAATTGTTAAGAGACGATTTTGGTTTAATGAACATTGTGTTTGTAAAGCACTGCAACTCTTCAATTACTTCACTCGTAACGATCTTTTGACCCAGTAGTTGATGCCATAACACAGATTCGTAAACTTAACTCAGACATTTTCTGAATATGTATTTTTTTTTAAGGTTTGTGGATCTATATTTAAGGGCGAAATGAATACTTAATTGACATCATATCTTATATTATCCTTTCCCAAAAAAAAAAAATCGTTTTAGTTAAGAACTTTCCAAATAAAAAAATATATATATATATATATGATAAAAAATCTAGTTATTTCCTATTGAAAAGCTAAGATAAATTTTAAACCAAGGTAGGCAAGTTATTTTAAATTTTGGATGAATGATCCTGATACATTTGTGATCAATATAAATATAAATGTTTCGATATACATCAGTAATGGAAATAACTGTTATTATAGATTTGCGAAAATTTTTATTATTATTTGCGTTTTGAGTGAAAGTAAGTTGCTTTGGTACGTGGGACTTCCTCAATAATATCCCTAATAAATAATAAGATAGAAAGTACACAGTTAACATAGACAATATATAAATACCAATGAAATTGGCAGCGAGGATTCCAAGCGTTTTATTCTAGTTTGAAAGAAWATTTAAAAGAAGATTGAGTTTGCCACATCATTTATACTCACTCATCTTTATACTCGTACAGTAGCTAAAGTAATATGCTTCTATATATAGTAAACATACTAAGATCCGCAAAATATTCAGCCATACATACTTACRTATATACAACGCATACAAAATCAAGTGAGCTTATATTTGGTGCGTCCAATGCTTGTACTGGCTGGTAGAGCTTTACCATTTGAGTTTCGTCTACTTACCATTAACTAACAATCACATAATGCCACAGGAGTTGTAATTGAAAAAACCCGTTCAGCAACAATGAATAGCAAAGGTAAGAGATGGGATAGTTGGAGTGTTGAAGGGCCACAACGAGTTGCGCGTTACTTTTATTGAATGGATAAGCGGTTTGGAGGCAAAGCGCCGTATAAAACACTTTTAATAGTGGCAAAACCACTGACAATTATTTTTATGCATTTACATAAATTTGCCGCTTGGCTATCCGGAATTGTAGATGCGGTTTAATTACACAGTTGCAAGCCTCTTTTACGATTGCAAAATTTTTCTAATTAAACAAAGTTTTTTAAGTTCTCCTTGTTCTCTACACTTTCTACTAACGTTGTTAAATTGTTTTGAGAGCTAATACTTACGAAACACATTCCTTGTTATGGAAATAAATTAAAAACAAGAAAGGAAGGTTAAGTTCCGATGAAACCGAACATATATGTATAATCTCATAATTGTCAATAACCAAACCCGGGTATATATTTCCGTATGTTGACAAAACTCTACATATGTTTAAAAATAAATTGAATTGTATTGGAAAAATTGTATATTCATTATTCGACTATATTATTAATGGATCACAATAGTATTTGGTATCTAACATAAACTATTGATCTTATAATCACTCAGTCCGACATATTATGTGAAAATAAGTCTAACACACAAATCGCTATATTCATCATATTATTGGTAAAGAAGTACAAAATGATATTTAAAATTTTTGTTTTTGTATATATAGTACAAAATCTAATCTATTGAGTATTTGAGTGAAAAGTAAATGGGGGTGCGATCTATTTATATTTGAACCTATTTCATTGTTTATTGTTTTCTGCTAGTAGTTAAAAAATCACTTAACCATTTGGCTTAGAAAACACCAATTTTTAAACTATGGCACACATATTCACCCATATATATATATATACAGTATAAAAACAACTGGAAGTTTAAAAATTCCTGTATTAGATAGATGGAGGCTAAGGAAACAGTAAAATACACTATCTACATTTTATAATATATTTCAAAGATTGCCCTATATTCTGTATTTAGAGGCTTAAAAATTTATATATACATATATATATTTGTTATATTTCAATAACTCTTCGATGAGAGATGTCTACTTTAGTAGTACCAGTATTAGTACAAAATTTCATTCCGTTATTTTCGTTTATGCTTGATTATATAAAGTGAAACAATTATATGAAATGTAAAACTGTGATAAAAGGGAATTAGATATTATTATATTCTTGGGGCATTTACTTAGTGAGTTATCACTTTTTCATAGTTTTCGATATTATATTTATAATCGTCGTGTTTTCAAAGTGATATGAATAATTTTCAGTGCATAGGCAGTATAAGTTGAGAAGGAAGTTTTACCGATTTAGCGTAAGGGATTTTTCCTATATTACAACTATGCTTAAATTTCGAATTTGTATGTATGAGTACTTATATATTATATATACAAATACCCATACTTTCAGAGTTCAATATATTTGACTACTACATGCATGGATAAACATTAAAAAAAAAAAAGTCGGACATGCGAGGTTTGTTTAAAAGTTTGTACATTATTATATTATTCAATTTTATTTTTGTTGGTGCCATTTAAAATTCGTTCAAAAGAAAATTTTAATATCTGAARACGATATCACTTTCTACCAAAGCAACATCATGGCGCATAATTCCATGTTTTGGCTTCTTCTTCTTCTTAATTGGGTAGACATCGCTTATGCGATTGTAGTCGAGTTAACAACATCGCACCAGCCGAATCTTCTTTYCACTACGTGGCGCCAATTAGATATTTCAAGTGAAGCCAGGTCCTTTTCCACCTGGTCCTTTCAACGGAGTGGAGGTCTTCCTCTTCCCCCTGCGGGTACAGCGTCGAATACTTTCAGAGCTGGAGTGTTTTCGTCCATTCGGACAACATGACCTAGCCAACGTAGCCGCTGTATTTTAATTCGCTGAACTGTCAATGTCGTCATTATATCTCATACAGCTCATCGTTCCATCAAATGCGATATTCGCCGTGGCCAACGCGCAAAGAACCATAAATCTTTCGCAGAACTTCTCTCAAAAACTCGCAATGTGGACTGATCAGTTGTTGATATCGTTCAAGCCTCTGCACCATATAGCAGGCAGGGAATTATGAGTGACTTATAGACTTTGGTTTTTGTTGGTCGAGAGAGGACTTTGCTTCTCAATTGCCTACTCAGTCCGAAGTAGCACCTGTTGGAAAGAGTTATCCTTAGTTGGATTTCCAGACTGACATTGTTGGTGGTGTTTACGCTGGCTCCCAGATAGACGAAAGTCTACGACTTCAAAGTTATGACGACTGCGACGACTATTGGTTTGATGACAGGAGATATTTCGTCTTGCCCTCGTTCATTTCCAGACCCATTTGCTTTGCTTCCTTGTCCAGTCTGGAGAAAGCAGAAATAACGGCGCGGGTGTTGAGGCCGATGATATCAATATCAACAACTCATGGGGCAAAAGTTTTTTGACTACATAATTGATTGTTATCTATACCATGGTATTTAAGGCAAGCAAGAAACTATTACAAGTTCTTAGTAAGGTAAGGTAAAATAAAAAAATCCATTTAATTGTTTTAAAATTTTTAGGTACAAGTGTTTTTATACTGAAGAAATTAAGACATTAATAAAACCAGAAGAAAATAAGTTTCACATGTTAAAATTATTTTCAGAAGATGGGTGAAGTACATTAATACGAGAAAAAATAACTTAAAAAATCCAATTGACATTGAAAAAAGTTATACGTGGATATCTGGCACGACTCCTCTACAATAATTCGTTTCATTCACTGGTGGTTATGGTAAATAACCTTTGAAATTAAAGTCAATGAATAATAATCTTTAATTCTTTAAATATTAATAAACATAGAATAATTTGCTCAAAGCTCAAATAAGTTGCTATTTGCATTTTCTAATTTGAAATGTTCATTTTAATAACATATCGAGTGGATTAAATTTTATTACCTAGTTGTTTAATATTTGATTAATAAAAACAAAGRCATTATAATTTTTCCGTTTACTTGTCTGTTAATTACAACTGTTAATTTTTGGTAGTTTCTTTGCAATATTAAATCGGTTTGATACGGTTTTGTTTGGAAAATGGATTTAGGTATGAATTATGACTTCATTGGTGAATCAAGTGGTTTCCGACGCTAGAGAAGAGTACAAAATCTTATTTGCTTAACATCATTTAGTTTAACTTATCTGCCGAATAAAATATATGAAAATAAGGATGCTTATACGATAATATGCATGCATGTGTAAACGTTGACACTTTCTGTTTTCGTGATTTCGTTTCAAGCCTCGGAAATGAATTCGCTAAGAGCACTACATATATATGTACATATGTATGTATGTAAGACTGGAAATAACAGAAAAAAATATTACAGTTATTTGGCCCAGTCTTCAAATTTTCTTCGAATWTTAACATGGAGAACTAGCAATTTTTTTGCTATCTCCGGGCACAATGGTGTAACTACAGTGGGCTGTTGCAGATGCAACCAGAGACTGAGGAACTTTGTATGTATATGTGAATTGAAAACTGTCCTACTAATATGAATGATTACTTTTAACTACCTAGGGGATAATAATCGATATAACAGCTTTTAGACAGAATATAGCAAAGATTTGAATATGGACTTTGAATATGTTTGCGATCACTAGGTAATATTAACCTCTACTCAATTATTCTTACTCGCTTCATTTATTTTTAAAGTAAGTCTCTTTCTTGTAATGCTTATGCCTTTCATTACTTTACGTTGTTTGYTTCTTTTCTTTCGTTAGAGGAACTTGACGGTAGGCAACATAAACTGGCGTCTATTGCTTTTGCTACGGCTGGATATCCATTCATTTAAATACAACCTCCTAAGTCTCCACCACTTTCCAGTATACGTCTAGCAACTTATGTTTATGTTCATTTTTCTACATACAAATGAATCTACAAAAAAATACATAAATCTCTTTGTGTAGATGTATGTYACTCCTTTTCGGCGCTTGCTTTTCTTTTCGGTATAAACCTCAATATATGTATATACGCCAATGACTGTAAGCAAGCGGTGCTGATCAGTGGATAAACGGCATGCTACAGACTTACAAGTGTGCATGTTATAAAAGTGAATAGCGACAAAGTCAGCARCAGCAAATGTATACATAAGCACAAGGGGTGTATTATTGCCGAAGCGGATCAGAACGGGGGGTCGCTTAGATGCGGTTGCTTTGACTTACTTTTGAGGGTATGAGTATGTAGGTATATACGAGTTTTTACTCTTTGCTCTTAATGAATATTTGTATGTACAAGTATGAATTTACTAATATACAAATATACGTAGTTTTATGTAGCTATATATAAAAACACATATATATGTAAGTGCTTAAGTATGTATGTATATAGATTTATAAATACATTTGCGATGAAGGTGTTCAACACTCACTGATGACGCCAGTTCCTATATTCGCTAAATACGATGGTCCGCTCATTGCTCACCGCTCATATGTGAAACATTTGCGCGTTTGCTTTGCTTTTTGTCTATAGCAAAATATTGAATTTAATTTTTTGTTAGTAGCAATTTAACAATTTTCGAGTGGTTATCGCATGCGCGTCGCAATTGTGAATTTAGTGTGCGCTTACTTCTTTTGTTTATTATCGACGAGCTTTAATATTAGCTTTTATCTGTCAAATTGTCAGTGTATTTATTGCTCACATCTCTTATTTTTTGCAAAATTTCCATTGGTGTGATATTGGATAGATGGAAATATTATTTCAAATTTTATTTTCCAAAAAAGRTATATTGTTTTATAATTTTTGTTATTGCTACAGTGTAACCCTAACACAAACATTTTAATGGAACAACAGGAGTTCAGTTGGGGTCATCATTAGTCAAAGATTGTTATGAATTTGTTAAAAATTCTGGTTTTCGTAGTGCCTTGCAGTATCAACGACTCCATTCGGTAGATTTAGTTTCCTCACAATATAATATTTTCGAGACCAAATGCTTAGAGTTTTTTAAATTTGCTTACGTATAGAATTATATGACTATAATGCACAATGTGCACTATCCGAATATGTATGTGTTAATCTTATGTGCTTCTAAGCCGTTCCGAGGAAATAAATAATAAATCGTAAGTATTTCGTTCAACTGAAAACTAACAATTATTTGATCATATCTCTTTTGGTATCCAAAACACTGGAACATGTAACCAGCAACCTTAAGTGTTTCTTAGTTYAGAAAGCAAAGTTATTAATTTTCATATAATTCTGAAAATATGGTATATATGATGGAAGTAAATTTAATTCGGTATTTTCTTTCCGGTACTTGTTTTCATTCGTGCCAATTAAATGAAATTAAGATTATTGACTTTTGTTCGCAAAATGAAAATTGGTAATCATTTGATTGAATTGAACATTTTAATCAATTATTATCTTTTCTAAATCCGAATGCGTTTTTTTATGCTCTACAAAAATGTTTCGAGACTCGAATAACATATTGACATAGTTAAATCTATTTAGAATGGCTTACTTTTTCTTATCATAACATGAATTGCATTTATATATTATTGTACACTTTTGTATTCAACTACTATATAACTRTAGCATCACTGCATATTTAATATATTTGTAGTTAGGAATTGATGTTTTCATATTTTAACTAAATATGATTGATAAAAATCATTATTTCGCTATTATAGATTTTCTGTCGAGGAAAACTCGGAAATAACTGCAACATTTAGTACATAAAAAACAACCAACTTACGAGGCGCAAAAACAATTTACTTAGAAACACTTTACGGTACGTAAATTTTACTTGTATGTTTGTTAAATTAAGTGTGCTTAAGTGAAAGAAATTAAGAAAATCAATTCGATTGGGTATGTTTTAGAATTTTCCCAAAAATACCGAATAAGCAAAGAAAACTGAACAGAAATTAAGTCATAATAAAACCCAGACGAATTAAGACGCGACCACCATGGCTTAGATTCACGAAAATGTGAATATAAAGATGAAAAGTCGAAAGGGATTCCTAATATAGCTGAAGTTGAGTGACGTTGACTTTGTGCCTTTGGTAATAAAATACGGTGTTTCTAATTGCACTCAAGCGAATCGGATGACCAAGTAACTGAAAAACGAATAATATTACTAGTATGCATATGAGTTAGTGAGAAAAGTGATATTTCGTATTTTAAGCGAAATTAGTGTTTAAAACACCAACGAATTTTTAGGTAAATATTCTTTACCGCATTATTAAGTTTTTTTCCATAATGCTTTAATAAGATTTAAGTTGGTTAGAATCTATCTAAATGATAAACGTAATAATACGGTGTCTAGTTTTGACCATTTCAATACAATATTCCAAATAAATTTATTGCATGCTATTGTGTAAGAAAATACATATTTATAATGCGATTATTTTATTGAAAACAATACGCCTAAGAAAAAGTGTCGCTGAGAGAAAATTTAACATTTATTTCATTAGCTAAGACGCTAGTTACTTGATTTATGTATAAATATGTGCATATGTACTATTATTTGTCAATAACAGTTACTTACAATCGCGAACAGAATGTTGATATACAAGGAAAGCGTTAGGGTGGAATATTAAAAATGACCATAAATAAAATAAAGTATTTCGTTTACATGATTTTCCTTTTAGAAACGCCATTATAACAAAGGAATACGAATTGAGTAAAAATTGAAGACAAAAGCATTCAATTCGAAATCTGGGCATGTACTACGTTTCTAATAACTTATGTCGATCGTCTTAGATGAATCAATACATTAAAGCTCTTATAGCAAATTTTTCAGGCGTCATGAGCCCAATTTACGTYCTGTAAATTGCTGCAGTGTTGATATGACGCGATGTTGTACAACGTGTGGGCAATTGTGGTAAAACGGAAGTTAAAGGAGGCAATAAAATGATGCTATAAAAACCTATGAATAGCACATTAAATCAATTGCCAAAAAATCTTAAACGAAATCATTTTCCTTACTCTAGACACAATATATATAACATATGTTTGTGCATATGTACATGAAAGAAATGCAAACGAATCTATAACTCTTATAAAACTCTATTGATTGGGTGAATATAGTAGGACGTAAAAGGATTAAAAATAATAATCTAAACTTTGATATAGAAGTAACTAAATATAGCGAAAGTATAGAAATCAATATTTTAAAACTCCCAACAGTGAATATAAAATATCAAGATCAACTATATATAATATTTTTAAAATCCAACTCGAATAATTATTTGCACATTTCCAAAGAATGCAATGGTCAATGTAAGACTTTGTAAAATCAAAATAAATTTATTCATTGAAGAAAATAGCTTTACTTTCAAAATGGCAATTTTCAAATATCAAGATCAACTATATATAATATTTTTAAAATCCAACTCGAATAATTATTTGCACATTTCCAAAGAATGCAATGGTCTATGTAAGACTTTGTAAAATCAAAATAAATTTATTCATTGAAGAAAATAGCTTTACTTTCAAAATGGCAATTTTCAAATTACCATACAATTTAGTTGATAGAGGAGATAATAATAATTATATATAATATTAAAAAAACTCTCTTCTTATTACAAAAGGTTTGGACTTAACCTCAATATAAAATATCTTTTTTTGGACAAATCGACAGCTGATCCTAGGGGCGTTGTTGGAAATGTAAAGAGAACTACCATTTTCTTTTAAAGTGATCGGGGTCAAGTGCTTGTCATTATTATAAGTGTGTTCCCCTTAGTAAAAACACCATTCTTATTACATTTACAGTCACAGTTAATATTTGTTTTCCTATTTTTAAATTCTTCATTTTCCATGTTTTTTTCTGAGTGTGCCTTGGATTTTTTATAAAAGAAAATTGTTTACTGCTTTTCTTCGAAGGAAAGCGGGAGGTGATCTCTGATCACATAAAATTCATGACTACTTTATCGCCAGTGAAGATCTTTGTAGGCTTGACAATGTATTTGTATTTGGTAGCCAATAATGGAGATATGCCATGTATGTTTTAGACAGATTGTGAGGCTCTGCAGTGTTTAATTACTTTCACCAAGGCATTGTATGTGGTAATAGTATTGTCATCGACTATTCCTTTCTAACGAAATAGTACAAAATTATAACAACAACMATACAGCTATTCAGCAGACGCAGCAATACAAGATAAAATGTTGAACTCTAGAGTGAATTAAATAATGTATAGCAACCGGTTGAATTTTGAGAAAATTTAGCTCATAAGGCCATTTCTATGACTTCATTACCGACGGTCTGTAAGTGTGTTAGTTCTTGATGGTTGCTTGCCATCTTTTGTCGGAAATCATAGTTTAAAGATTTCACTTGTTTTCCTAATCGGATAATCGTTAAATTATTTAGTGACTGTCAAATTAATAATAAGGACTTCGTAGTAAGAAATAGGAAGATATTTTACCTTGCATTCTATATGAAAATAATAATTATTATATTTTACAACATTTCTATCTACTTATATAAATTTAGAAAGTACTCGCTGTAACTTGTGTGTCACCTATACCTAATAAATGTACTAGTTCACTCCTCATTGAATATTCTTTTAAGAATTCTGTAGATTTTAAAATGGTTAGCAAGAATTAATTTTTATACTTTTATTTTTTATTAAGTTTGCCAGTTTTATTACCCACGGTTTTTTCAACGGACATCAATGCTGTCCAAAGTTTGCCGACGGAAGGGTAATGTTTCTTTTATCTTAATAAGAATACTTGAGTTATACTTTGAATATTCGGTAATCGGCTGCAAACAATATGCATTATCAATAATATAAACATTACGTTTATAAATGCAAAGAAGATATTAATTATTCTTATTTTTTAACTACTCCTATATGTGTGTTTAACTGATCGCTGTATGAGTGATAGGTATTTAATGGATTCCCAACAACTTTTCAAAAACCACGCCACGCATCACGTAGTCAACACCGCTAAAACAGTGAACAACGGGTAATAAACTTTTAAATTTATATTTCAATTAATAATGTCGTTGGTGAATTGGACGTGGAAGGAAAGGCTATATTCAGAGAGAAAATACGGCGACATATGCATATAATTGCATGCTTGCAAGCAAGGAGTTTTTGAMGTGGCTACAATTAAAACCAATAAAAAAGTGGAAACATAAAAATATATAAATAAAAAATMAAATACAAGAAAACACTAGCAGGCATCGAATAGTGAACATCGGGCAACAAATCAGACATTTTAATGCGTTTACTGCGCATATTTCAATTCGATTTTCTAGTATGTACTTCTTTTAAGATTGTTGCCGGATTCTGCCWTGAAGGTATAATTGTTAAAATCACACATATTTGTTAACATTTTTCTAATATTGTGGAAATTTTTAAATAKTTATCACTGCTTTCAACTTCTTGGAATTAATCTATCCCCTAAGAATTATCGATTTCTAAAAAGAGAAAGTTTAATTTAATTTTAAATTAGTCCATTTAGAAGTATATTTATAAACAAAGAGGTATGTTCGTACATTCCGTATTTTATATGAAATAGTTATGAAAGAAAMTCTAATTTCTTATCTACATTTGCTTTGGATTTGAGATATTCGAATGCACTTACGTCTGGTGTGATATTTTGCTCAAATCAAATAAAATAACTTTAGTAGCGAAAAATATTCGATATCGCATATACATACATATATAAGATCAAGGTAAATGCTTCCTGGTACTTACAAACCTCATGGAAGCAAAAAATAAAGACATTACTGAATATATTGGAAAAAGTATAGCACTGGAAGAACAGACACTTTGAAGGAATAGTCAAATGTTGGTTTGATTGTTTGTTTGTGTGTATTAGATCATTCCGTTCAGTCAACCACCCAGATGGATCAATATTTCTCCGTAGAATGCCGCTATATGAAAGATGTGGATGAATTACCGTTTGCAACGGTAGACATTACAGACATGGCAACWCACAAAATGTATTGCAGGGATGGTGTTATTTAAGGACTATGGTGAATTAACATTTTTAGGGCGGGTAGTCGCAAAGAGGGAGAAATATATACGCAACTGGAGCATGTTGGATTGTTTTCGTAACGTCAGTTAGTCATTCCGCGCCTATTTCGTTTATGACATTTACGTTGTTGGCGAATATTGGAAGTGTGTTGCATGTAACATTTTAAAGATTATTGGGGTGTTGTTGGTTTTAACAAATACTTTTCAGACAGTGAAGTCTGTGACAGACAGTTGCGTAGATATTTACTTGCATAATATATAGTATCGAAAAGGGTGATTGTTAATTCCACCAAGCTTATAACTGAGTAAACTTAATTTAATTTGTTCTATTTTGTAGACATATTAATATAAATATATGTATTGAAATATATAATGTATCAGTCCTTTGAGCTTTAGAATGAAATAACAGAGGACTCGCACTTAAAGTAACAAACTTAAATAAAATCCTTTAAAACAAATATATAAAAATAGATTGTCACTTTGGTGGTTTGACAGCTCAGTTTTTTTCCATAAATAATTTGGGGCGGCAAAATATACACTGTTTCCTTGACATGGTCCCAGTTACTGATGTTTTATGTTTTGTTGCGTGAATTGCAATATATCAAATTTCAAGTGAAAACTACAAAAACGTATGAAAAATAGTAATATGTTTAGTTGACATTTCAATGATAATTGTTGGGATATGGAAATACATATTTATGTACTTACTTATGTAAAGTTGAAGTCAGTACGTTCAAACTGATAAATTCATATTATTCAAAAACTATTTAAGTTTTAACCAAATAAAATGTTCAAAATAGCAGATTTTCYACTTTTTCCCTTTTTCTCATAAAATAATGTCATTCTCATCAAATTTCTAAACGGTTCAAGAGTTCAAACATGTGCTTCTAYAGTTCGAACYTGCCTGGTCGACGAAATTTTGTAAATGATTATTAATTATTTCATAATAACAAATGCCTACACAAAAATGTATCTACCCTCATTAGCAATATATTTATTAGTTGGTTAAATCACAGAAATTTCGAATGTTAGTGCTATTGCAGAAGCCGAGGGATTTACATGGACTCTTTATAGTTCTGAAAATTCTCATAGCATTTTCACATGGTCATCTTAAGTTGGGCTAAAAAAAATGGAAGATAAACAGAAACAACTTGTTCGATATTGCAGATGAACTATCCATATATTATATTTRCACACTCCAGCTGGAAGGCTAGCAGAAAATCCGCTCGAAATATGGAACGATTTACAAACGCAATTTTCTAAATTATATAAAGTAGATTTCTTTAAAATTGTTGCTACATTGGTTTCATAAAGTTTGTAAAAATGAACCATAATTTATATAGAATAAGTGTTGATTTCCTTCGTATTATATTACATATGTTTATGAATTTAAACTACTGAATACCATAATTTTTAAATCCTTTAATAATGACGGTTAAACTTCAAGTTTATTTCAACAYTTGCATAAGTATATTTCGTTAGCGAATAAATATGCAAATAAACAAATATAACATAATTTGTAGTTTTTAAATAAATTTTTTATTAAGGTCAAATATATTAAATAATCGAAWAGGATATATTTCCGTACAGAGAGAAAATAATTATGCAAAATTGGGCTTTCAATAATACGAATTGAGAAGGCGGGTATAGAATTTGATAAGAGRCGTCCAATCATTGATGAAAAAGAGCATTCATCTTTTTTTCTTTATGACATGTTCATTCTCAAATATCTACTGCGATGATCGTGAACAGAATAATGCTACAAAAAATTTCATTAAATTTATTGTTTTAAAATGAAATAATTGCTCATTTAGTAATGCTTGCTCTGTTTAATTTAATTTCTCTTCTATCAATGGAACTGATTTATTTTTAATGCTAATCTTGGAAAATTCTATTTAAATCAAGCATTGCCTTTTAATTCGTCATTCGTGCTCTCACTGGCACACTTCACTCAATTCCTAATATTGCCATAAAACGATCTACCATAAACATACTATTATATTAACACATTATAAAACAATTAACACGGTCAAATTAGCCATAAATAACCAAACGCATATTAATATCAAATAAGTAGTTAAAAGTCGAAATGTAATAAACATGCTGAAATAATAAATAAATAAACATGGGCTTGGCAAAGAAAAAAAGAACTTATATTACCCATAAGTACTTACAATAAAACAATAAAACATGAATATATATTAACAAGCAAGGAAGGCTTGAGTTTGAAGAGAGTCGAAAATTAGATTAATTCGCATTATTCAAAATTAAAGACTTGGGAACACTTCCTCATTTTCATTGACTGAAGTTTATATGCGTTTATTTTAAAACGAGTTAAAGTGTGAATACTTCTTGCTTCTCTCTTCAGCTCTCTGCATTTTTCCCTTGYAGTGGGTTGGTTGATTGTAACKTTGCGAGGTAGGCAGTCTGTTTTTTCTCCGTAGCGACACGTCAAGAAACCAATGGCTCTACATAAGGAGCTTGAAATGCCGTCCCRCAGTTTCCTTACACCGATTCCCTGATGAGTGCTATAAGAGAGCAGGATTGCAAAACGAGTGAAAAATCGTTCGGCTATGTGTTGTGATTGCAGCTTCTCGACGTCTAACCTCCTTTGTGTACGTTTTTTCCCGCACAGAGGCGGGTGCCTATCTATATGGCCATATGGACTTACTCGCCTCAGTCTCTGTCCCGTCGTATCCATCGTACTTCTGGATGTAAGCCTTTACTTTTATGGGGATATCAACCAGCTGGGCAACGTCACCTTCCCACTTAAGGGACCGGACAGTCCAGGTTCATGCCCTGAAATCGTAATCCCTAATTCGTTTGCCATGGTTCTTATCAAACGGGGGTCTCTTATCCGAGACTCTTGTTTCATTTTCATTGGGGATGTTTCTTATGTGGCGGGTTCCAAACCTAGCGCACCGGCCTGGGAGGGATGGTTCGCCTTTTCACGTTAGCTCGACTGCAAATGGATGTTTTGGTTACCCAGAGGATACTTGGTATAAGACTGGAAATCGTGAGCTACTTGAGCCGTAAGTGAAACAATCGCTACTGGACACTCCCAAGTGAATGGCGTTCAGAGAACTTTCTTACTTGCGTGAATTTCTACACATGACTCCACCCTCAATATAGAGGGGAAAGGTCTACTAAATTTCATTTCAACATCCTCATTGTGCCTCGATATAATATGAACGTTCTAACTACATAATTTTGTACTTTAACTTCAAGTTGTTTTCTTCGTTGAGTGTCATTTATGATGGAAATAAGTTGAATATCTAAAATTTTCGCTGGCTTATTTAATTTCAAGTATATTAATTAAACTTATTTACAGTCACTTTATAMAAATTCGAAAAGGATTTCGTGCAGTAATAAAGTAGTTTAATTATGTCTTATTTATTATATTTCAGGTATAATAAACTTAAATAATTATTTATTTAAAAGGCATTTTCCACCAGACATCGAATAAATTTAAATAATTATTTATTTAAATTTAAATTTATTATGAGCGCGTAGCGGGATGTATTAGGGTAGCCTGCAGTTTTTTTGTGGGTGAGGGGGTGGAAAATGCCTTGCACATCATCAGTGCTGTCGTC
>NW_017534764.1:729894-731115 GCF_001853355.1 Bactrocera latifrons | reverse complement strand
ATTATGAGCGCGTAGCGGGATGTATTAGGGTAGCCTGCAGTTTTTTTGTGGGTGAGGGGGTGGAAAATGCCTTGCACATCATCAGTGCTGTCGTCRAAGCAACGGTATGTGTCGCCAGCAGGTCACTACATTTTTTGTATAATATAACATAATTATTTAAAGTAATTAATTGAAAAGACCAAATAAACCATCTTTTAATATTTAAGTCAAATTACTCTTATTTATTATGCTTTATTGTTGTCATTTTATTCCGCATCTATATATTAATTGATTATTGATTTGCATACTGAAGAGGGAATGAATAAAATGGAACTTATAATTGTGTTACATAGAAAGTAGGTGTTTTGACTTCACTCATTTTCAAACGAGATATGTGATTTTACCTAAAAACGGGCGATGTCCCTCCCATTATGTATTGACTCCGGTTCCTTTAAAGTCTTCTCATACAATTTTGGGGGCAAAATTTAATGTATTTAGTTTTTGATTTATTGTGCTTTTAGTAGATTTTAACAGTACCACTTTCACTCTGTCGGTAGAAGTTTTTACAATATTTGCGCTGGTCGAATTTGGTTGTTGTAGCTTTAGTGGTTTATATCTTAATTTAGTGTTTAGTTACGGATTTTCATACGTTTTCGGTTACTGGAGTTTGGTGGGCGTGGCAGCGATACGATTATGAATTTCTACGAACTCGTCCTYACTGTTTTGCCACGATCGTGTATGACAAGTTTTATCACGATATCTCAGTTTTTACTCAAGATACAGCTCGCACGAACGTGTGACCAGACAGACAGACAGTCGTACATACCCTTATATAGTTTTGGGTGATACATACAACCGTTAAGTGAACAAGACTATTATACTCTGTAGCAACATGTACTCTGTAGCTACATGTATAAAACATAAAATTTATCAATTTATCCTAAATATTTTTGAGGAATTATATTTGAATTTGCCATATTCTATTCTGCATTGACAGTTTATCTGGTGGCATCATTACAATTAAAACAAGTAAGGAAGGGCTAAGTTCGGGTGTCACCGAACATTTTAAACTCTGGCATGATAAAGTGATAATCGAAATTTCGGGCGTGGTTGTGAATCGATTTTACCCATATTTCGTACATGTCATCAGGGTGTTAAGAAAATATTATATACCGCATTTCATTGACATCGGTTGAGTAGTTCCTGAGATATGGTTTTTGGTCCATAAGTGGGCGTCGCCAC